>NC_056522.1:292053313-292100333 GCF_019175285.1 Sceloporus undulatus | reverse complement strand
TCTATCTATCTATCTATCTATCTATCTATCTATCTATCTATCTATCTATCTATCTATCTAAATATCTTGTTTACAGTTCCACCCTATGCGGGAAAATGACTCTAGTTCTTTATGACATTTCCAACACTTGTTATTGGCTCCTTTATATATTTTGGCCACTTTCTTTGGAGATGGGTGCTACTGGTACATCATTTTAAAAATATTTTTCTTTAAACATAATGTTGAGTATTTAAGACCCCTTTTCCACATGTTTTCCCATTGTGCCATATCTATACCATCTTAACTGAGAACAATAACATCTTGACAAAATGTAGGCCCATTACTCCAATATCATCATGTTTTCTTCCTCTTGTATGATTTTTAACACCTTTGCCTGATAAAGAAGCCAGAGGAGCTTCAAAAGCTTGCATTATATATTTTGTGCATTTTGGTTGGCCGAATAAAGGTGTAGCTGTTTTGTGGATTTTGGATGTTGTTATACTTTGCTGTCTGGCCAACATGGCTACCTCTGTTACAACATTCCATGTAGATCAGCCTGTGATCTTTTTATGTGCATGAAACACTTTAGGTGTAGGGAACACTGGAGCAGCCCAGGATTCATCAGGCATAAAATCAGGCAAATATTTAATGAGCAGTTGGGGAATACATTCTAAAAAGCAACGATATCTGGTTTTTAAAAGCCAGATAGTACATCATTGGCTGGAAATGTGTCACTATCACCATTATAGCAAGCACCACAGCATAAATGTCAAATGTAGGTTTTAGTATGCTATAAGGAATGTGTTCCCTGACATGCACAATAAAAAGTAACAAACAGCAAATGTCTTCTTATGGTGGCATGCTTCTGAAATATGTGAAACATGGAGGTTTGAATTTAGATTGAGGTGTGTGGAAATGTGTTGCTGAGCTGGTGGGGCTTCAGAAGCAGATCTCCTTTTTTGTATATGTTTTACTTGTTGTTTTGTACATGTTTAACTTGAAATCACTAAGAGGTTACAATATTTCTATGTCTAGCAGACATTTTCTTCAGCAAGGCTGTACTTTAGGTCTAAAATACACTGCAGAAATAATCCAGTTTGAGAGCTCTTTAACTATCTTGGCTCAGGGCTAGGGAATCCTTGTTGTATTTTTGTACCTGTTAGTAGATAAATTGTAAATTTAACATTTTGTACAATTTGAATTATATGACTGTATATTACCAGCATTTTTTCTATTACAAAGGGTATCCTTCAAGATGTGAAAATCATCTTTATGCCTAATGGATATATAAATCAGTGTCCCAATCTGAATCGCAGTAAGTAGTAAATTTTATATACCTATGTTTATATTTACAGTATTTACAGTAATTATGTCTGTATTGTCTTAATTGTTCAAAGTTCTTTGCAGTTCCTATTTATCACTGTTGCATAAGTGTGCAATGTTTGCCTTTATTTGTCATATTTTGGGGGTCAAGATTTGTGATTTTTCAACTCTTCCCTATAAATGCAAGCCAGGGGTTTTTAGATGTCTTAGGAGTAGTTCTTACAAGCCTGTTTTACTCCACTGTCAGATGCTAAAATTGTTATTGCTATTAATTTTATTTATCCTGACTTTTCCCATGAAAAAGGGGTTCGATTCATGTTCATACTTATTTTCAGTTTGAGCTGATCTTATAAGTCTATGACTGTTCTGTCCCTGTCCTCTCCCCCCTTTATTCTGGGCATAAAGAAGCAATTCAAATTTGCCTGTTAAGAATTCTGATTATGGGATTCTAATCAGATCTGCCAACAAACCAGTGAAAAGGTGGATAAACTGCACTCTCTCCCCATTCCTCCATCCTAACATACCCACACATGAATGGGACACCAAACTTTTTCCTCATCTGCTGTTTCTTTCCCCTTATAGCTGGAGTCTGTTTAAGCTTATGTCAAATAAAATGTGTGAATCTTTAATTATTATTTTTTTGTTCTTGCCATAACAGATTGGATACAGTTATGTTACATCAGAAGTTTTGGGGAAAAGGGAAAAGTAGGTGTGAATGGCTGCCTCTGCACCGCAGAAATAATGCAGTTTGACACCACTTTAACTGCATGGCTCCATGCTATGAAATCCTGGAATTTATAGTTTGTTGTGACACAGGAGCTCTCTTACAAAGAAGGCTAAATATCTGACAATGCTACAATCCCAGAATTCTATAACACTGAGTCATAGCAGTTAAAGTGGTGTCAAACTGCATTATTTCTGCAGTGTAGTTGCAGCCAAAGAGATGAGTGTACTGAGTGTATAAATCAGTAGAATATCTGTCTGATAGATTAAAAACAATGATTGAAAATACTTCACTATTAATGGTCTCCTTGTTAATTCTGGTGTGTTCTATCAATCACACTGCTGTGTAGCAAACAACAACAGTTATTTAATAGAATACCATATCTACTCAACTGTAAGTTGACCTCATGTATAAGTCCAGGACAGGTTTGGGGGCCAAAATTATGGATTTTGATATGACCCATGGATAAGTCAAGGGTAAAAGTTATGCTCACCTTAAAGGATGGCTGGATAAGAGAGTAAGGGGGGAACAGTCAGTGCTTTTAGAACAGATTACACTCTTGCCTTTTGCCAGTGGGTGGTTCCTTTTTTTATATAAGTCAAGTATAGTACTTACATTGGCCTGTGGTTAAGTCAACTCAGGTTTTTTGGGGTCAGTTTTTTTCTTAAATTCATTTCTTACAAAAAACAGGCAGAAAACAATAATAAATACAAACAAAAACAAGCTAAAATACAAATCCTTAAAAACTAACTTCAAAGATTCAAGGTCACATGGGATGTAAAAGGACAACATTACATAAAAACAGGGATGGACTCAGAACAAAGAGATACCTTCTTTGCACCAGTACGATCATCGAAAGGGAATCATATTACAAAGGAAGACCCGCTTCTGCTCCAGTGTTATTGAGATAAGATATAAGTGGGGACCATCGTTCTTCAAAAAGCAGAGGAAGATTCCACCTCCGCAACCTTCTAGATTGATCAGTGAGCTTTTCCATAAACCAAAAATTCCAAAGTCGAGACCGGCAATCAGTCATATTGACCTTCCCAGCTTTCCAAGCCCTGGTGATTTCAATCCTAGCCAATGCCAACAAAATGCAATAATATCTTTATTTTGTAATATCTTGTTTTCATTAGTAAACACTGAAAACAATAAAAGTTCTAGAGAGGGGACAATTTTCTGTTCATTGATTTCTGAAGCTAAGTTAACTGCTGAATGCCAAAATGCAAATACACTTGGACAATCATACCAGATGTGCAGCAGGATAACCTCTATTACTACACCCTCTCCAACAGCACAAGGTGGGGTTCTTAGTAATGCGTGCAAGTTGTAGTGGTATGAAGTATCATCTATGCACAACTTTTAAGAGTGGTTTCTTTCAGGACTATAGAATTAGATTTTTATGAGGGAGTGTTCCAGATTTTAAGCCACTCTTAATCTTTCATTTGAATGTTTAAAATTTGCCTCCCACCCCATTTTATGAATCAGCCAGCCCACAACCGAAAGTCTCGTGTAGCATCCACTTATATATTTTTGCCACTCTGCCTTTAATGCAAGTATCTTGGTTTATACATACGCATTCAAACAGAGTAAGTGAGTGAGGGAGTTCTTTCCTCCTAATGAGCTGAGCTAAAAAGGATGTAGTTTGATTCAATTGCATCCAAGAGGTCTCAAAGGGGGAAAGGGCCTTGATGAGACACTCTCTGGACCTGGGTCTACCATGTACAAATAGGTCTCTCATCATAACACCCCCCCCCCTGCAATTTTTTGACTAAAATTTCTAGACTTCTAAATAGACATGAGTGTATACATTATGTAAAAAGAAAGAAAGCTGCTGCTGTCTAGAGACTAACCACAAATACAGGTGAATGATGTATATAAACACACCTATTTCAGCTATGTATACCTGTTTATGTTCTATCTAGGGACTGTCACATAATAACTGGATTCATAAGGTAATAAGACAAGTCTTTAGCTGAACTTCTGTATTTAGAAGTCAAGTTAAGTTTAACTCTAAGAGAAAGCTGCCTTGCATAAACTTTATTTTATACAGGACAGATTTCTCTTAGAGTATCCATGGGTGCTTCACAGGCCCTCACATATGTACTGAAAGGATGCAATTCTTTCTTCTTTTTCTGGTCCGTTTCTTTAGTCAGAATTCTTAGCATGCAAAACTGGAATGTCCTTGCATGGTGACTGTTTCATGAATTGGCTGTTACTTCACCTATAGCAGAATGGGTTCCAGTCCTGGAAGGAAGGCAATGACATACCATGTTTTAGATCCCCAGTGCAGTCAGGTAGGGGTCATGATAGAACAGCTGTATCTGTGGGTATGAAATATGTTTCAGAATGTCAGCAAAGGGCAGAATAGAGTGGAAGGAAATTATGTGCTGACAGTTTTATCCAGGTCTCTTGAGAAAAGGCTGGCCATTTTAAAAAATGAGAAGCATTTCTGGTAAGTCAGTGGCTATGGATCAATACAAATTGGAAAATTTCATTTTAACAGTGATCTACTTCTAATGCTGCCTCACTCTCAATGACACGTTGTTCATCTTATTGCCCCCCCCCCTCAAATCCAGACCACCACCACAGAACAAATTAATCTAATTCATGGTGATGTAAAATAACATCAGCAATGTTTATTTTATTTCATTTTATTAATTTAATGTATTTCTTAAAATACTGATATCCTACTTTATACCTGAAGACCTCAGGACAGCTTACAATAGTAACAGTAATAGTTTTAAAAGACTAAGCAATATATTAAATCATGTATCAGTTAAAACCTGTCATTTTTTAAAATAATGCCAACCATAGTCTATGTGCAAATTAGATAAAACCAGTTCTGTCCCAAAGGCCTTAATTTTTTTTTAAAAAAATGTTTTTACTTGGTGCCAGAAATGACAGTAGTGTTGACACCAACCAAATCTGCATGGGGTATTCCATAATGGGGTGCCACCATTGAGAAGGTCCTTTCCCAAGCTCTACAATGTATTGCCTCTATCTGTGGGACATAGACATCAAGTCTTGGTCAGGCACATATAGGGACTACAATGACAAAATAAAATGTAAATACATCTTTGGAGCCATGGAAATCAAATTATATCACTTGAAGAACTTGTTTAACAATTTAAACATAAAAATGTGACACTTTGTTGTATAGTATTCTCTTCATCTTCTATAAATGTTTTTCACCCTTTGTATAAAAGTCTTCTGATTTGCATTGAACATTTGAATGCCTGAACAGATTTGTTAGTTTTTCCATGATCAAATAACTACAAAATGTAGTGGTCCATAGTATTTGAAATGATCTTGGTTAGGAGCAGTTTATCTATTTAAATAGTTCCTATTTAATATATAGCCTTGTTCTGAAACATTTGGATTTATGAATAAGTACATTGCAAAAGATATGAAGTGCTGAGTAAGTGCTAGGAACCATCAATTCCTGATCTGTTGTGGTGAAAAAGATTCTTCCTATGGATGTGGGAGAATTCGGACTGTGCTTTCCTGAGGTTCCTTGCTTATACTGTGATTCCAGCCACATCTCCTGCAAAAACCTCTATTTTCTACTTTCTTGGAAGAAAAAAGAACTAAAATTAAGGGTTATAAAATGTCACTCAATCTTTAAAAATTAATATTAAAATTATTTATATATGTATATAAGTATATATGTATCTTAAAAAAAACCCTCCTAAATAAACCAAATAATTCAATCAAATAAATAAAACAATGAATAAAGGCCCTGTTCAAATTGGCCAATAAGGCTGACCTTAGGACAGAGTAGGGGCATTGCTTCCACATGATGCATACCCCAACTCTGCCCCCCAGGGCACCATGCTGCTATGCACTGCTCCACATGGTGCATGGCATCATGGCTCTCCTCCAGCGCTGCATCCATACAGTGCTGTGCTGAAGAAGTGCTGTATAATCATGGCAACGCGGATATGACACCCTTTCCAGGGCACAAAAAGGAGCCGCTTTCTGCAGTTCCTTTTTGTGCCCTGGAAGGGCTGGATTGGAGCCACAGCATGCAGTTGCCACGGCCCTGATCTGGCTGAAGAAGGGGCAGCTCCTTGCCATCCCTTTGGGGCTCTTTGTACAGCCCCAAAGTCTACAGTAAAAAGAACCAAAGTCATGTGGGGAGACCTCTAGTCTTTTGAAATTCACCAATCCTTTTGAGAACCAAACATGAATTCAGTCTCAGATGAATTCATTCTCAGTGACTGTAGTGAAAAACCTCATAGGGAAGAATGAAGTAGACTGGTTTCTGTCAATGATAATTCACCATTATTTATAATATTCATATTTGTATTATGTATATTTACCTTACACTAAAATGTGTAGGATCTTGACTTATAAGTTAGGCATGTGGTATTTTGTTTGTTATGATATGGTATTTATTTATACATTATTTCCCTTTCTTCCTTTATTGAGCCTGTCCAACCTGCAGTGACTTCTTAAGCCTGGTGCAAGGAATTATGGATTTGCAAGAACTTTTGGCTAAAATGACAGCAAAAGTAAGTACCTGAGCACTAGTCTCAACATTCAGCCCAAGTTATCATTTATTTCATGTATTTGAACTAATGCTGAGTTGAAAACTTTCTGTTATCATCTTAATAATATTAACTCATCAAAAATGAAGGGTTCCTCTAATTTCTTGGGGTATTTCTTAGTAATATTTTTTCAGGGAAAGTGTTTCCCTTAAGCATACAAGGTGACCAAGGGTTTTGTGGAATATTTCTTTTTTACTTTAAAACAAGGTGGTAACATGTCACTTCCTAGCAACTCCAGCATGGGCATCATTAGAGAGGTGCGGGGGATATGGGTCACACCATGTGACACTGTAAGGGGGTTGACACCATTGCTTCCCAAATATTTGCCTTCTGGAAGAAACAAGATGTGGTGTTCACCTGCATGTGCTGCCTCTCAGCAGAAGAGTTGATGTGAGCATGGAGAGGCTCAGTGGGAGGTGAAATGACAGGCCTCAGGTTTTTTTTTTAAAATTAAATTATTTAAAACTTTTTTGCGACTGTATCCCATCAGGGATAAGTCACTTTAAATACAATGCGATAATCCAAGGTCACAACTGTTGCCATTACATTCAATGATATATGGGAATTATATTGTATGAGTAACATTAGTATGAAAAACATTACTAAGGTTTCTGTATGGTGTGGTATAGGAGGAGGTCAATGTGGGGAGTGAGATAATGTGTTACTGAACTGGGTGATGCCAGTCCTAGTGATGCCACTGCACTCCAGTAAATGCCCTTGGTGGCTTCTTGATGGTGACATTTCCTAGAGTAACCTGTGATGAAACAACTTTGTGCTGTACCACTCTGCTAGGAAAGTATTCACCAAAGTAAATCTGCTAGAATTGTATCCTTGGCACTGTTAATGGAAGGAAATTGCAGTTATTCAGTACAAAGATGGGCAACTATTAAGGGTTGGAGGGGCTGCATAGAACTGAAAACTCTGCCACACCTGCACTCCATTCTCCAATTACAAAATCATTTTGCATCCTGTACCACTACATCACCCAGGGACGTAAGGTAGAATTACCCTATTCTCTCCACCAAATGTTTTAAGCCCCCCTCCTTTTTTGCACAACAGAAGACCAGCTGGAAGTCACTTGGGAGGTGGTAATCCTAGGGCTGCAGTTAGCCCATATTTGGCTGTTTCCTCCCCTCATTTTGATAATCCTTCCATCTCCCAGAAATATAGGCACATTCACACTCCAACATTTCATAGATGAGTAACTAATGGGATGGGTCCCATGCCTGGGTTGGCATGAAAATTACATATGATAAACACCTAGAACAAAAACAGATTCATGGACTCACAGCTGTGGGGAGGAGTGGCGAGCTGTAAAGAGGGCACTGCTGTGCTCCTGCCTTGCTGTGCTATTTGCTTTCACTTGTATTATTTAATCCCAACAATCCATGTGCTTTAGCAGTTAATTATAATATACAAGCACCTTATTAAAATGCTAGTTATTAAATAAAACATTCTGTGAGAAAACAACAAAAGCTGGATTGGAGATGTATAAAGCCCGAACGTATAAAGCCTGAAACACATTATCATTGTCAGCATTACAGTATCATTACCGCCTTGATGTTCTGCAGACCAAATCTACCTTTTCAGCCACTTTCTCTTTTAAGTATTTGTAAGTAATTATTTTAATATTATCTTTTGATACAAAATCTTCACGAACCTGAGAACATGATATTGCCAAAGTTAAGCACTCTTTTTGATTTCCTTGGTACAGCTATTTAAATAAGAACTAAGAATAGTGGTGGTAGGTAATGCCTTCCATGTCAGTACACTGATGAATTTTCTCTGAACTTTAAAGGCTCTCCAGGCTTCTCAACCCTCTTTCCAAAGTAGCTTTGCACCTTGGATATTTCCTTTAAAGTTCAGATTAAAACCCAGAATGGATTCATCACCTCACTGACATTGGAGGCATCAGCTGCTACTGCTTGAGAATAAGCACTGTTGAGCACTGTGGGAGTTGTTACTGAGTAAAAATGCATATGGTTGATCCCTTCCGTTGAAAGCAATAAAAGTACATTAAAGGTACTCTTTCTTCTCTCTCTCTGTCTCTCTTTTGGAGGGTGGTAGCTTTTGGTTTTAAAGAAAAACTGTACTAGGTAGGGCTGCATCTGCATTGCAGAAATAATCCAGTTTGACACTGCTTTAACTAGCTTGGTTCAAAGTTATGAAATGCTGGCATTGGCAGTTTTATGAGCTATTTAGCCTTTTCTATCCGAAAGATCTGGTGCCACAAGAAACTACAAATCCCAGGATTCCATAGCATTTAGTCATGGCAGTTAAAGAGGTGTCAAATTGTATTATTTCTCCAGTGAAGATTCAGCCTAGGTGGCAATTTCTACATTTAACAAGATCACTTTGCAAAAAGAAAAATGTTAAATTTCAGCTCATTCTACTGCAGGAAAGTGAGATAATTATTCTGAGACATGCTGGTGGTCTTAGTAGGTGCCAATTAAGTAGTGTATTGAGTGACTTGTCCTTGCTGCAGTTAATTATATTTTCTTGCTTTTTAAAATGTCTGGATAATACATGATTAACATTCTGAAGGTTATACGCATCCTTCAAAGTGGAGTACTCTTTACCTTCTTGTTTCTAATTCTCAGTGATGTTGTTTTGTTGTCCTTTACAATGCATAAATTGAGTGTTTTGTTGCATTAATGGCCAAGTGAGAGAACATGGTCACAGTGGATAGTTTAATTGTTAGAGAAAAGCAAATGGAATGTAAAATTACTCATACTATTTAGTGATTAAATAAACCCGGGAGGTAACCTTTAAATGTAAGCCTTTGCAAAACCCAGACACATCGAAATAGAAGCCTTCTTCTTTATTCTCAATTCTGTGAGTGAAATGAACTCATCATATTCTTAGAGTATTGTTCTTTAATTAGTAGTAAAAATGTTGCAGGCCTGAGACCTCACACCAAAAAGTGATTTTAGAGTTCAGTCATGGCACAAACAAATATTACAGGATTATCTTATTAGGTGGAGTACTTAATTCTTGAGACCCACAGTGGCATAGTGGTTTGATCATCAGGCTACGTCTCTGAAGACCAGGATTTAATTCCAGTTTGACTGTAAAACCTAATGGGTGACCTTGAGCAAGTCACACTCTCTCAGCCTCAGGGGAAGGTAATGGCAAACTTCCTCAGAACAAATCTTGCCATGAAAACTCAATGATGGGTTTGCCATAGGTTCACCATAATTTAGAAATGACTTGAAGGCACACACCACACACACACCACACACACTTAATTCTTATTTAATACAATGATCAAAAAAGGAGAAGTCAAACCAGTTAGCATTCACCAAGCTGTACACCTTTTATTGTTACTAAAATGTTGAATGTAGCTATAAAATGAGGTGAGATGAGGACTTTCCCTGATTTTGATGATCCAGCAACTAAGGGGCCAAACAGACTGCCCTGAAGGAGCAGTTTCCCATCACTTCTTTGAGCACTGGATCAGGGCTGTGACAACCGCATGCTACGGCTCTGATCTGGCTATTTGCCAGCTCTAAAAGAAGCAGCAGAAATTTGCTCCTTTATGAGCCGGCAAAAAGCTGGCTTTTCTGCCACTGTGGTTTTTTCTCATTTCTGCAGTGCAGCACGGTGTGTATAAAAACCACACCAAAGAAATGCCATGACAGCACCTGCCATGTGGTCAGTGGGGTGGCATAACACCGGCTTGGGGGCGGTGTTGGGGCATGTGGTGTGTGTACATCACATCCCCATGCCACCCTGAAGCTGGTGTATTGTGCTGGTCTGTTCTGACCCTAAGTTACTCAGTCCACTTATTAGGTGGAGTGCTTCTGACTTTTTGTTAGGGTAGTAGAGTTTTGTGCCTTTGACAGGCGTATTGGAAGTAGCAGGTGTCATCTGCCCCATGGATCCATCTACTTGATGGCTATGTCTCCATATGGTATATATCAGTCATATGTCATGGAGTTTGAACAGGTGTAGGAACCTGTCTAGAACAAAAAGGTTGACAACTCAACTCACCCCCCCCCCCCCAAGAACATCAGAAATACTAATATCATAGACATATGTAACCCACATAGAGGTGTCTATGTGGAAGTTCCTGTCCTTTGCACCTTTTGAAGAGGTGCTCTTTGAGAACAAATATGACATGAAGGTAAAGATGGTAAGCAATCAGTAGCTGTAGCACATAGCCTTAGTACCTGGATGCACTATACATATTTGTGATTAAGTGACTAGAGGTGGTCTTCTTTTCTTAGTCTCCATCTCTAGGAGACTTTTCACTCAGTTAAAATGTTGGAGAATAAGTGGAAGTAGCAGTATATGGAAAATGCAAGAGACTATTACAGCAGGTAAACTTTGTAGCATAGATCCCACCCCCTTATTTAGTAGTGTGATCTAAAAGCATAGTCTAGTCAGAGGAACATCCCACTGTATTTGTACAGGTTTCTCCTGGCTACCTGTTTAAAGGACTGTAGCAGTAACAATTTATTCTACATAATTTCCCCATGTAAGAATATTGGATATCTATATTAAGCAGGACTAGTGTAGTATGGAGCCAGTGTGGCATAGTGGTTTGAGTGTTGGACTATGACTCTTGAGACAAGGGTTCGAATCCCAGCTTGGCCATATCACCTCACTGAGTGACCTTGGGCCTCTCTCAGCTTCAGAGGAAGGCAGTGACAACCCCTCCGCCTCCTCGAGCAAGCCATGCCAAGAAAACCCTATCACAACCTTACGGTTGTGATAAACCAGAAATGACTTGAAGGCACACAGTAACAACAAAAGTTGATACAGAGTAATATTCAGGATGCTCTTGTTAGAGAAAAAAATGTATATTTTTTGTATCAGGAAAAATGTCTTGAAATAGGAAGGAGACAGACAAAAGAAATTGACCTGCACTTGGTTACAAGAGACCCTAAAAGCCGGCTGTCATGTGTAACTTAACAACCATTATGGAGGTTGGAGCCCAACATATATTCCCTTTCCAGACAACAGGTGAGAAGGAAGCAAAGGGCCTGAGTACATAGACCTAAGGGAAATACAGAAATGCGAAACAAAGGACAGGTGTTATCTAGACCCCTTTTTCTCACTAATTACTTTATAGAAGTGTTAATGTCTCTTTGCTTCCAACAACACAACTTAAAAATAAAATAAAATAAAATATTTGCTTAAAAATAAAAGAAAATAATATATTTTAGAGTTCATGAAAGTGAATTTGATTTGAAATTAAAATATTAATATAAAGCAAAAGTGCTGAAGTAACTCAAAATACAATTACAGTTAAATAAAAAGTATATAGTATTTCAGTATTGTGAGTATAAGAGCTTTTTTTTTTTGGGGGGGTTCACTACTAAAAATGGGAAGAATTATTAGTTCACCAAGCAAGGACAGCATTTTGACTTTTAAAGTGTGAAAAGCATTTTTGAAATTGAGTGGAACGGAAAAATGAAATGAACAGATATAGGATGGGTGACACCTAGCTGAACGAGACTATGTGTGATAGGGATCTGGGAGTCCAAGTAGACCACAAATTGAACATGGGTCAACAGTGCGATGCAGCAGCTAACAAGGCCAATGCGATTTTAGGCTGCATCAGTAGAGGTATAGACCCCGTATAGACTGCCAAAATAAAGCTGCTTTGGGTCACCTTGTAGATATGCTGTTCAAACGATGCATGTGTTCTAAGAGTCCAGAAGCTGCGCCAAAGCTGTGCTCCAGTCCTTAGGATGCATTCAACATTTAAATAACATACATCCAAAGTGACCCGAAGCAGATTTATTTTGGCTTGTCTGTATGGGGCCATAGTCTCTAGATCAAGGGAAGTAATAGTGCCACTCTTTTCTGCTTTGGTCAGGCCCCACCTGGAATATTGTGTCCAGTTCAGGGCACCACAATTTAAAGAGGATGTTGAGAAACTGGAGCGTGTCCAAAGGAGGGCGACTAAAATGGTGAAAGAACAACTTAGGGAGCTGGGTATGTTTAGCCTGGAGAAGAGACGTTTAAGAGGTGATATGATAGCCCTTAAATACTTGAAGGGATGTCATATTGAGGAGGGAGCTAACTTGTTTTCTGCTGCTCCAGAGATTAGGACCCAGAGCAATGGATGCAAGCTACAGGAAAAGAGATTCCACCTCAACATTAGGAGGAACTTCCTGACAGTAAGGGCTGTTCGACAGTGGAACACACTCCCTTGAAGTGTAGTGGAGGCTGGATGGCCATCTGTCGGGGATGCTTTGATTGAGATTTCCTGCATGGCAGGGGGTTGGACTGGATGGTCCTTGCAGTCTCTTCCAACTCTATGATTTTATGATTCTGTGATGATACTGGACCATGCATTGCTTTAATTAAATCATTTTTTCCAACCCTGGAGTAGAAAAGAAGGCTAAAACCTCCACACAGAATTTAATAAGAACATCTTGCCCTTTGTCTTTCTGAATCTAGAGATATTTGGCTAGATATGAGAGAAAATACAATAGTTTACAGATTCCTATAAAAAAAAACTGCACATGGGTGTTTTGTGAGAAGTAGCAGAAAAAAATGTAAAATGCAAGTAGATCCTAGTTCAATAAAGGATTGCACTTTTTAAGTCATCTGGTAAGTACTGAAAATTACTGCTGTAAATTTTCTATTTTCCCTGTAAGGCATACATGATTTGGGAGCATGTGCCCTAACTTCTACTCATTCTGGAATACTACTTAGCTTCAAAATAATCCCTTTGGGTTCAAATACAGAAATGACAGAGTATGATTCTTTGAAAAATGCTTTACCCTCTTGAGCACTACACATTTTTGGAAGAAATCCAAGGTGAACTGTGACTCACTCTAAAAAATTAGGTAGAGCCTGGAGCTTTCAGTGAAGTATGAGGTGGTGGTCTTATCAAATGTGCCATTATTTCAATGACAATATAATTTAAATGGGACACATTCACCACTTTGTAGAACTTAAAGTTTCTCAGTTGTGCTACCATGTACATAACATATAAACCAAACACATTACTCTTTTACAATCCATGATGGTTACAGAAGTGATTGTACCATTAGTTTTTTCTGATTCCACCTTTTATATTCCCACATTATTATTATTATTATTATTATTATTATTATTATTATTAACCTTTATTTATGAAGCGCTGAAAGTCCAACGATCCTCCAGAGAGCCATTGGAAATATTCCTCCAGAGACATGTTATCTGTGCCTGCAGAATGATCAGAATGCACAGAGTCACACGAGAGGGGGGGGAAGACTGAAAGCCAGGTGTTGCCTGTGACATGACAAGTCTTAAGTGGAGGAGGGCAGATCAGACAGATGCTTGCACCCTTAGGTGCATCTTGTAGGTCCTGTTGCTGACCAGGCCAAACAGCAAGCTGATTGATATAGCTGATCTAATATCCCCATACTGGTGGTGGTGGTGGTGCTGATTATGATATAATAATAATAATAATAATAATAATAATAATATAATAATAATAATAATAAACAACAAAACCAAAACAAACAAACAAACAAATATAAAAATAAAGGGTGTGCTATTCTTTATTATATATTTTTATTCATTATAGCCTGTTTAAATGTTTTAAATATTATTGTAATATTTTAAAATAGCAGGGATTTTTATTTTAAAAATGTGTAGAACATATTGTTTTCACAGTATTTTGTTTTAATTCCGATCTGTAAGTCACTTTGGGAGAAAGACACAGCCAACATATGTGGAACTAAGGAAAGAAAGTAGGACTAATTTCATAAAGGGTATTCATTTTGTATATCTGAAGTTTCAAGCTTGGTCTTTGGATTTTCAGGAGCCTATCACATGACATGCTAGAAAAAGGAAAACTTTTACAACCTTTTCCCTCAGGAAGGAGACAGAAGTGCTACGACAGCTTGCACAGAGGCACAGTGAAAGTGGCTTCTCTTTCCCTCCATTTCAGCTTTCTTTTGTCATGAAATAAGCTCTCAGTTCTAAGAGATTTCAAGAAGCAAAGATAAACATACCAAAGGGTGCATCTAATTGTAAAAAATATACCATTTGACACCTTTCTAAGTGCTGTGGTTCCTCCTATGGAATTCTGGGATTTGTAGCTTTGTAAGATACCCGTACGCTTTGGTAGAGAAGACTAAACTACAAATTGCAGGAAAACATACAAATTCCAGGATTCCAAGGATGGAGCTACAGCATGTCAATGGTGGCAAAAGACGTTATTTCTACAGTGTAGATGCACCCTAAGACTTTAAACAGCCAGTGGTCTTCAATGTGATTTAAGGTAATGCATGTGTTATATATTCAGAGAACTGAACTATAACTCTGATTGGAGATGGTGCCTCTCCACAAACTGAGAAATCAGATAGAAATAGTGAGGTGAAAGACTTGTTTATTCTAATGTCACAGGTCATGCTTTGGGATTGACTGTAGGATTTAGATAGGCATGTGGCCTTTGCTCTTTTCCAGTTCAGTCTTCCTTAAGTTTTATGTTTTGCTTTTAATAAATATGCAAACAGTTTAAACAGTTAAGATATAATTATATTTTTCCAGAAAATGTGTATTATTTTGTTTGTAAGTTTATTGATCAGATGATGTCATGAGGCTTGTCTCCTGTCCCCACCATGAAATAGTTTATGATTTCAGCTTGTCTTATTCAACTTGAAGACCAATGACATGCATATGGAGTAGTGTGTGGTGTTAATTAGTTGTGCTTCATTGCTGTTGGTTCATCTGAGCTGAGATACATGAGCTTAAATTCTGCTGTTTTAAAGTGAGTTCTGCTGATATGATAAAATACAAATCTGCTGAAAATCAGTTTACTACTTCTTTGTTTGGTTTATATAAAGGTTTATATAAAGCTCGTGCATGAATTCCAGAAATTAAATCAAGAACTTTCATTTATAGCTAAACTATGCAGAAATGAGGCTTAGTCAGTTGGAAAACTGTCACTGTGAGAAGCTTGTCAAGTAAATGGAGTGATCTATCGAGACAAAGACTCATGGGTAGAAGATGATTACTGCAGGAGGAATGCACGTGCAAAGTAAGACGCCTCTAACTTATATCCGGGAGTAGGGTATCTATCTCATTATTTTCCACATAGGTTCTTGAATACATAACACTGGCTTTGAGAGCTACCTTATTAGCTCTTGGTTGTATGTTTAGAGTAGGCTGAAGGAACACAAACACTATGCATCCATAAATTTTCTTTCTGTATCTCAGATGGGCTTTTGTACAAGTGTTTCCTGTGTACAGTATATAATGGTGTCATCCTAAGATGAGCGAAGGAAGACATTACCTTAATTTTGCATAGGTGCACCTTCCATGACAACAATGTGTATTCCAATTTATGGCATTATCATTTTCAACATTGTGGGAACAAAAGCTGAAATTAGTATGTTAATATTTTGGGCCGAATTTTATGGTAACTATCAGAAGAGAGGTTTTGTTTGCAGAAGTAAATAGATGTTTGTTTGTTGTCAAAATGTAAAACCAGGTAGATCCCCCCCCCCAGCATAAGATGTAGTCACAGTACAGAAATGAAGCAGTTTGACACGTTTTTTCATGTCTCTATTCTGTGGAATCCTGGGATTGTTTGTTTGTGTGAGGTATTCAGCCTGGTCTGTCAAAGAACTTTGGTGCCCTACCAAACTACAAAGTACACAAGATAGATAATGGCAGTTAAGTGATTTCAGATTGCTTTATTTCTGCAATATGGGCCGAAACTTATGGGCCAACAGTGCCCATCAGGCCAATCCAGGTGCATGACTCAGATGTGCACACTTCAGATTGGGTCCAAGTCATGCTGTGGTCTCCTAAGGCAGCCCAAACCTGCAAAAGCAAGGTGCAAAAAACTCCTTGCTGATGGTCCATTGCAGACTACACAGGTGTCTGACCCAGGCCACGCATCTGGTTGCCGCCGTTCTGTGCCACCCATGGTGCCCTCAATGGAGTGGTAAGAGGCTGCTTCAGTTGCCCAATTCCTTGAGGCCATGGTTACACCACTACTTTAGCAGCCTTTGTCAGGTGAACAATAGGAAGTTATTTATATCTCAAATGCAATATTGTTGTATTCAGTATTTATTATTTAGCTTGCAGTTGGGCAGCAGTCCTGTTGGTTAGTCCTAATTGAGGTAGACCATTCATGAATTATTGATGGTAACAACACATAGATAAAATCTCTTTGATTCAAATGTTCTGCTTTATGTAGGCTAGAACATAATTCAGGTTGTGATACATCTCTGCTCATTTAAAAAATGGGCACATCATGGTTGCAATGTTGCTATGGTTTATCAAGTGATTTCTATATGTTAGACTATGCTTTTCCTAAATATTAATTATGTTGAACATACATACGTCTGAATTTCCTTTTCTGTTGTTGCATAGAGTGGAGTAGTGAATGCCGCGCGAATGGCCTGCCCACCACTGAACTGTTTCCTGATGGCCTTCCAGTCCATATAGCAGGACAGTGCTGCCAATTGCAAGTGTAAGTATTAGCATTGTGCTCTTTTTCACCTCTCATTCTGCATATTTCTGTAATGGAGTCATAAAACTGGAACAGATGCTTTTCCTTACATATTTACAGTCTTTTACATAACACGAAAAACATGGAGAAAAGTGTGATTTATAAAGTTTTATCCAAAAAAGGAAAAGAAAATAAAGCCCACAACAGAAAGGGGACTTGCTCAAGGTTTTCTCAAACACAGAACTGACCTCGAGGAGGTCTTTAGTTCTGGTATCTCCAATTAAAATATTGATCATGTTGGAAAAGGCATCAACTTCTGTTATTTTACACATGCTGTAGGAGATATCGGTTGTGCTGGAATGGGCTGAGCATGTTAGGAATTTTTTGAAAATTTCCTAAGATCGGTGTTATTGCACACCTCTGTGCTGAGCTGGAGGCATTGCGTCCCAATTTTAGCGATCCAGACCCCCATCTGCCTTCTCCCATCCTTTGCAATGAACAGTTAACTTAAGTCTCATTAGGAGAAAAAAAGGGGACAGAAAACTTATAAACAAATAAATAATGCTTCTAAAGGCTGCTGCCAGTTTAAGTTGGCAACACTAGGTTAGAAGAACCAGTGGTTGATCTGTATAAGTGACTAGCTATAGGATATGAAATGGAACTATCGCCTGTAGCTGTACCCCTTTTTGCATACACAGCAGCTGAATTTATTGATTTAATCCTTTGCCCACAGTAACACAGTTACAGATAATTTATGAAAGCATCCTAGTTCATTGAAGAGTATGTAGGGCATCAGCTTTAGATTTCCTCCCTTCCCCCAGGCCACTCAGTTTAAATTTGATGAGTATAAAGTAAACAACATAACCCCATTGTTCTTTAACTGTGATTATAGTACCTGGTAGAATCATAGAATCATAGAACTTTATCGCATTGGCCCTGAATGGGCCTATGTGTTCCAAAAGGAATGTTCTGGGAATGGGAGGCAGCGGGGAACACATTTTACTGCACAGCGAGAATGCTGCCACTGCTGAGTGTCCCCATCCTGTTCCAGATATGTCCCAGAGGGGGTGATTTTCGGAACGCTGAGAGCGTTCCAGGAAATCACCCCCTGGGGAACACATCCGGAATGGGATGGGGATGCTCGATGGCGGTGTTCTTGCTGTGCGGTAAAATGCATTCCCCGTGCCTCCCATCCCCAGAACGTTCCATTTGGAACTACAGGCCCGTTCCAGGACCATGGGATAAAGTTCATAGAGTTGGAAGAGACACAGCACCATCCAGTCCAATAACCTGCCATGCAGGAACACAGAATCAAACACCCCTGGCAGATGGTCATCCAATCTCTATTTGAAAACCTCCAAAGAGGAGATCCGCCACACTCCCAGGGAAGGATTCTCTACTGTCAAACAGCTCTTACTGTCAGGAGTTCGTCCTAATGTTAGGTGGAATCCTTAGTTTGAATCCATTGCACCAGGTCCTATCTCTGGAGCAGCAGAAGAAAACAGTTGATCCATCCTCAGTATGACACCCCTTCAAAAATGTAAGGCTATCATATTACCTCTTAACCATCTCTTCTCCAGACTAAACATCCCCAGCTCCCTAGTTTCTCCTCATAGGGCATGGTTTCCAGACCTTTAATATCACCCTCTTCTGGATACGCTCCAGCTTGTCACATTTCTTTGACTTGTGGTATTCAGAATTGGATGTAGTATTCCAGGCAAGGCCTGACCAAAGCAGAATAGAGGGGCACTTACTACCCTTGATCTAGGCCAGTAATGGCAAACCTTTTCAGGTTCTGTCCTGGCGGCGGAGCTTCTGCCCTCTGGGAGGGGCTTTCAGGCAGGGCTTCTAACCCGCACTTTCCTCGCCCCTTCCCTGGTCACTGAAGGGCAGTTATGGGTCACCAAAGGCCCTTGGGGGGCAGAGCCATGGGCACAAGTTCAGTCCTTCACTCCAGGGCCTTTTGTGACCCACAACTGTTCCTGGGGGACAGCATGGGTGAGGAAGGGCCTTTGGGGGTGGGGCGGCAGCAGAGCCGTATGTGGCTGTTTCTCCTCCCACGGACCTTCCCTGCCCCCAGCTGTCCTCTGGAGCCAGCTGGAGGCCGGGAAAGGGCTCTGGGGACGAGCAAATGGCACGCCTCTCCCTCACCCTTTTCCTGGCCTCTTGAAGGGCACTGAAGGCGGGAGAGGGCTAGGAGGAGGAGCCAGTGGTGCATGCCTCTGGCTCCTTCTCCCCAGCTCCCTTTTCTCACTTCTAGCTGTCTTGGGAGACAGCTGGAGGCCAGAAAAAGGCAAGGAGGAGGAGGAATGGGCACACGCATGCCTTTTCTCCTTCTTCTGATCCGTGTGCTGGCAAAATGGCATTGTGTGCCCCCCGTGCATGCATGCATAGGTTCGCCATCATGGATCTGACACTACTATTATTTGCACCTAGAATCACACTGGCTTTTTTATCTGCCACATCACACTGTGATGAAAGGCTGAAAGGAAGGAGGCTTTCTCACATTCCTTCCGAATTCCGCACCAAAAATTCAAAGGGCATGCCTATTACACCATAGGAAATACCACCTTCTGTTATTTGTGGAAATGTAATAGTAACTATAACTTAAGTTGATAAGGCAGGGAATTTGTAATGGAAAACTGGAAGAAAAAAGATATGTAAACCTGTAGGATGTTTGTGTCCTCTTAACCATGGTTAAGAGACCAGAAATTTTAAATTTGCAGACAGCCACTGAAGCTAATTTTCAGACACCGTTTCCTCATTGAGGCTTTTGTTTCATGTCATCTGATTAAAATGAATGATCAGACTTTGCTTAGTGCTTTGATTGGCACAAAATATAAATTGTTTGGTACAGTTGGACTTGGAATGTATTGGACTTGTAATATCTTTTAAGAGAAATAGGCCAATGTAGTTGATTGAAAATGATTATATGCCAGTGCCTTGACAAAATGGCACGCTGGGACTGTTCTTTTTTGGCATACAGTACCAATCACTGTAACTGCCCATACTGATATACTGTAGGGATTGGTTTCTCTACATTTGTACATTTAGTCATGGATATATCTCAAACTGTAGTTCGTTTCTTTAGGGCTTATTGGCAGCCATGATTACTTCTTTTTTGTCCAGAGGTTAAAGTAGCAAGCATTTCACACTTTAAAAATGTATGGAGATGTTTCTCCTCCCCCCGCCCCCTTCTTGTGCTCTTGAGCTCAGAGCTGTCTTAAGGCAAAGTCTGGCTATTCACAAGGTTTTTTGTTCTTGTCTACATGCAGCCCTGGAATGTAATCATTTTTCTTTGGAGCTGGATATATCAGCTCTTCCCACCCTTCCTTGTCCTTCTTTAGGCCAGGTAGGCGTCAAGGGTAAGCTCCTTAATGCCAACTTGAAAGAAAGGTGGGATAGAAATTTAATCATCCTCAATCAATAATTCAGCAAGTGATCTGGCAAGCCAAACTGGAGGCAGGATCTAATTAATCATGGCTAGATCTGCACCACAAAATAATCCAGTTTGACACCCCTTAAAATGCTGTAGCTCATGGACATATCAATGATTGAAATTAGAAGTATAATCCAGTGTTATCCTGAATGATCATGTGTATTCATGTTATTGCACAAAAGGTTACCACACGTGATCGCTGGCAGTCCGAACCCACTCCAAACGCAATCACGCGTCAATCCACAGTTAAGTAAATTCAGTGAACTAGCGAAGTCTCAAACCTGTTCCTGGCAACTTGACTGTGCGTGCTGTTTGGTGTGATGTGCTTGTCTCCTTTACTCCTGGTTCGCCCCCCCCCCCATCTGGAAGGGGGGGTTCCTATGAAGCCACCTGCAATTCTGCATCAATTTTGCTTACTTGTCCTTCAGCATGCTGGGGGGGGGCTGCTGCCTGCTAATTAAGAGGGATGGACCGGGAGCTATTGGATAACCATTTTATTCACTTTTAACATGACAAGAGTGAATATTGCTCATGTAAGTGATAGAGCATGTTCTTTCACCATTCTTCTCCCCCGCCAACGTCTTTTGTAAATTTTATTATTATTACCTTTATTTATGAAGCGCTGTAAATTTACACAGCGCTGTACATGCAATCTTTTTAGTTAGCGGTTCCCTGCCCTCAGGCTTAAATCTAAAAGACAGACACGAAGGAGAAGGGAGTGGTGACGGGAAAGGGTAAGAGGTCCAGCAGTTCCTCTAACCTCCGAGGCCTGGACCAAGGCAGATGGACTGGAGGGAGGGCTTGGCTTCAAAATGGAAGGTTAATCATTATCCAGGAAAATACATACTCACAAGTAGGATAATGCATATACAGAACATAGCAATACAGAAATGGATCGATAAACAGCCAACAACAAGAACATCAGTAGTAAGTGACAATTATGCGATGCCTGGAAGGTTTCTCTGAATAGATGGTTTTCAACTCCGTTTTGAAGCTGGTTAAAGAAGTGATGGCTCTTGCTTGTGAGGAAGAAGGTTCCAGGAGTGAGGGCAGCAAGTGAAAAGGGCGAATCCGGCTGGGGCAGAGGAATCCTGGCTGGGACAGGAACCCTTGACTCCAGAAGGAGGGCCCTGGTGGGAAGATGAGGAGAAAGAAGGTCTGATAGTAAGGAGGGGCCAGTCCATGGAGGGCTTTGAATGTCGACAGCAGGCGTATACTGAATGCGGAAAGGAGAGGGAGCATGAGGGTGTCAACACAGGAGAGATGTGGTCAAGCTGGGTGGAAGTGTAATGGTGCAGCTGAATGCTGGACAGAGATTAAAGGACGGGTGAGAAAAAGGAGCCCAGCCAGGAGGACTTACAGTAATCAAGTCGTGAGATCACTAGGGCATGGACCAGATCTTGGCAGTAGAGGCGGAGAGATATGGTTGGATTTTGGCAATATTGTACAAAAAGAATCTACAAGCCTTGCTGTGTCTAATGGAGGATACACGAAGAGAAGAGTCAAAGATAAAGCCAAGACTGCGGGCTTGCTGGACTGGTTGAATGGAAATGTTGTCCACAGAGACAGAAAAGGAGTGTTGAAGGTTGGGCTTAGGAGGAAAGACAAGAAGCTCCGTCTTGGACATGTTGAGCTTCAAACGCCGATGGCGCATCCACTGTGAGACGCTGTAAGGCAGACGAGACTTGCTGTTCAGCCTTGGGAAAGGTCAGGGGCAGAAAGATACAGGTGTGTCATCGGCATATAGATGGTAGGAAAAACCAAAAGAGCTGATGAGTTTTCCTAAGGACAGTGTGTAGGAGAAAACAGAAGGGGACCCAGAACAGAGCCCTGGGGAACTCCAACAGATAAGGGAAAGGAGAAGAAGAAGTCTGACCCTAGCAACTACTGCAAACGATCTGCCAGACAATTAAGATCTAAACCCGTCGAGAACAGAGTCTGAGAAACCCAAGGTCAGAGAGTACATCAATTAGGAGACAGTGATCAACGTGTCAAGGCTGCCGACAAATCAAGAGAATGAGAACAGAGTAAAGGCCATTAGCCTTGGCCTGTAAAAGGTCATTCGAGATCTTAGTGAGAGCTGTCTCTGGGATGCCTGGCGAATAGGCGAAACCAGACTGAAAGGGATCGAGAATGGAGTTGGCTTCAGAAACTCAGACAGCGCAAATAAACAACCCGTTCCAAAACCTAGAAGAAAGGGGAGAAGAGAAATCAGACGATAGCTAGACAAAGAGGAAGGGTTCAGAGAAGGTTTTTTCAGAATTGGGGAATGAGAGCATGTTTGAAGTCCACGGGAAGGAGCCTGTAGGAGAGAGAGATTGAAGATATGGAGAAGTGAGGGCAGAAAGGAGGGAGCTATAGAGATTAGAGCGAGTAGGATAGGATCAAGAGGACAGGTGCAGGTTGGAAGAGTTCAGAGTGTAGAGAGTTTATCCAAAGAGGCAGGAGGAAGACAGAAAATTTGTTAGGCGAAGGGATAGAAGATTAAGAGCAGAAGAGAATCAGGAGGGACTATCTCAGAGCGAATAGTGGTAATCTTAGAGATGAATAGTTGCAAAGTCATTAGGAGAGAAAGAAGAAGAGACAGGAGGAGAGGGAAGTTTAAGCAAAGTGTTGAAGGTGGAGAACAAACGCTGCAGGCACCTCTCATTGGCAGAGATCATGATTTGTAATAATTCTGTTTTGCCATGAGAGGGGCGCGTGATAAGGATGAAAGACAAACTTGAATGGCTAAAATCAGCCCACTCTTTGGACTTTCTCCAAAGACGTTCGGCCGCTCTAGAGCAGGACCGGAGAAACTTAATGGTTGGGGGTAAGCCAGGGCTGAGGTCTAGTCTTGGGGAGAATGCGTACAGAGACAGGGGCAAAATGGTCAAAGTTGAGGAAAGAGTGGTTAAATAAAGACATAGCTGAATCAGCAGAATCCCCGAGATTTAAGGAAGAGAGGATGAATCCAGGGTCAGACCAAGATGGTTAGAGTCGACAGATTGAAGATCACGAAAAAGACGTTGAATGTATGACGAGGAGGAGGAGTATAAGGAGAGATAAGGAATTAAATGATGGCAGATAGTGGAAAGTCAAGTGCCAGGTAGTCAGAAATGGCGCAGTTTGCAGCAAGAACTAGGTCAAGACTGTGGGGTCCTTCGTTTCTCTTCTCACTCACCTAAATATGTATGCTCCATCATCTGGAGTTTCACTGAGCATGCGCAAGATGCCATTTGCAATTAAGAAACCATCGATGTGATGGTACTTTGCACAGAATCTGGGTCGCGTTTTTGGGGAGGCCATTACAGCGAATTTAAGGTGTGATAAGTAATCACATAATTGTGTGAATTTTTGAATTGCCCGCGCTTCTCTTTCAAAATTGAGACCCTCCCATCCCGTTGGATAAACTCCAATGCTTTGGAATTCTAGGGATTATAATTTGTTGTGGCATTGGAGCTCCAGTCAGTGTCTCACCATGGCACAAAGGGGTCTTGGGAGGGGCAGTTCGGAGGCAGACTCCAAAGCAGTTCACCAGCCACAGGGAGGTGTGACAAGGCAAAAGCTCAGTGGTTCTACTTGCAAGGTTATTGGTGAGTACTAACGTAAGAGAGATTATCACACTCAGACAGGATAGGGACAGGATCATTCTTCTATCCTTATCCCATTTGTGGGGGGGGGGTGTCATGCAAAAGCCTTTCATATCATAGTTCTTATCCTGTCATTGAAGTAGCATTGCATTAACGTGAACTCTCATTAATGCAAAATGCCAGGGCAATGACACTTCAATGATGGGACAATGACAGAATCCGTGCAACGTCATTTGAAAGACTTCCACATGATCACTGTCACTTGCACATTCCGGATGGGGCAATTTCCAGATATGCTCAATGACATATGGAACTCCTTCCCACGATTGCACAGGAAGGATAGGACAGGGATGGGACAATGACGTCCCATCCCCCGTGTGATAATCTCCATTTTTTCAAGCATCCTTCCCAAGAATGAAATGTATAAAGCTAAGCTGTAGGTACTTCATTAAACATTGCCCACAGGAAACAGGTTCTGAAGTGTCATTCACTGCAGATTGTATGAGGTATGCTTTTACCTGCAAACTCTTTATTGAGAGGGAGGGGATCCTGCCTCTGAGGCCCAGTTCACCTCTTCATAGGAGCACATCACTTTCTGGTCTTATTCCTTTGGTCTCATGGGAGTAGTGCAATCTTCTATATCCACTGGTCCAGGATAACCATGGTCCAGAAGACTTGGAAATGTCTTCATTGGAGGTCTCTTCCCCTTATAGCAACGTTTCTCAACCTGTGGGATGCAACCCCTTCAGGAGTCGAACAACCGTTTCACAGGAGTTGCCTAAGACTGCCTCCCCCTGCTCCCCCTCCCTCCTTTCCATCCCCTCCCTCCCTTCCCTCCTTACATCCAAGCATGGCCTTGGGGGCTTGGAGGGGGCCTTTCCTCAGCCTGGGAGAAGTGAGCCAGGGTGCGGGGCTGCCAGGGCCTGTAAACAAGATCCTATCTGTTCTTGAAAGCTAAGCAGGGTTAGCTCTGGTTAGTACTTGCATGGGAGACCTCCAACAAATATTAGGTGCTGTAGGCTATATTTCAGAGGAAGGACCTAGAAAACAACCCATGAATGTTTTAAATTTTTAAAAAATTAAATTAAAAATCTTTAGGCAATTTTTTACACCCAGAAGTCACACAATCAGTCTATAAACTGGCTTTTCTTATTCTTCAAAGGTTAAATTTCAAGATCTACAGTTAGGTTGTGAACAATTGAGCTGCAAAGTGATGGATTTCAAAGTAGATCTTTATAAGGTTGGGATGATATACTGCTGTGATACAAATTTCAGAACTTCCTAGGCAGTGTATGGATCACTTTTATAGAAGTTAAGAAAATGCAACTGTTTCCTTCTGCCTATCTTCTACCCTACCAACATCTTGCAAAACAGAGCTGACTGTGATCCCATACAGGAAGTGCAAGTGATGTGACATCACTTCCAGGTCAGTGCTGATGCATGAATACCTGGTGCAAGAATACTCCAGCCAGTGGGCATATACCAGGGTTAAACTTTCCAGCTGTCATCCATGTAGTTGCCCACCACTGCTTTTTGATCTTGAGATGTTTATATGGTGGTCCCACAGTGCTGTTGTCTTGTAGAAATTGGGTATCTTTCTCTTGGAAATAAACAATACTAAGACAGTGTCTTATTATGGTTAAAATGTGTGACTTAAACCTGTGAGGATCCTGCATTGAGTGTCACCTTGTGCATGGGGCAAGACTACTGGGAGGTGGGACATCCAGGTGGGACTTCCAGGGTCGGGGAAATGCTGAATGGGTGTTACAAATGGCTGTGTGGGCTGAGGAAATGCTGTGCGGGCTGCAGAAACGGCTGCCAGCCCAGGCTGGAGACCCCCCTCCCCGGCATGGAGATCCCGCCAAGGCCCAGAGTGGCATCCATGTGGGCACAAGGAGCACCTGTGGGAGATCGGGGGCCGACAGGGTGTCAATGCCCTCTTCTAGAGTGTCACCCATGAGGTCCACACCCCTGCACCCTCCTAGTGTTGCCACTGATTTGAACTTGTGTAGATCCAAATCTCCAGTGAGCCATGCAGCTTACTGAGTGATCATGGGCTGGTCACTATTTGTCAGCTTGATCTACCTCACAGGGGAACAATTATGTATACTATAAAAAAATATGCACTGAAGGGCAGTGTAATCACTGTGAGGTGTGTGTGGGGATACAGATTGCACCAGGTGACACCCTAAGGGGGATGACACCACTGCTCCTCAAACATCTGCTTTTGGGCAGAAATTGGCTGTGTCCCTTTAAAGTGCTGAAGAGATGGTGTGACTGGAATGAGGCTCAGTGGGGGGGGGGGGGGGGTGAAAGGAAGAGCCCCAGTTTTTTTAAACAACTTTCAAATTTCAAAACTAATTTTTAAAAAATTAACAATTTTTAAATAAAATGTAAAATCTTTTAAAATTTTGTTTAAAAACATTGCCTTTTATCAAATATTCACTTCAACCACATGGAACTATGTATATATAAACACATGGAGGCTGTGCATATGATACTGTAATTTAAAGATATAATATTAATTTTGGTAGTTGTTATGTCACAACTATTACCATGACATTTAGTAATATGCAGGAGTTACGATTAATGAGTAATATTAGCACACAAACACACACACAAACACAAAAATACCAAGGATTCTGTATAGTGTGGTGTGGGAGAAGGCCAATGGGTGTGTGTGTGACACCATAAACTAATATACTGTAAGTTTCCAAGACCAAATGAACTACATCCAAGAGTATTAAAAGAACTGGCAAATGCAACATTGGAGTCACTGGCAATAATTTTTGAGAACGCCTGGAGAATAGGAGAAGCCCTAGCAGACTGGAGGAGTTCAAACACTGTCCCCATCTTCAAAAAGGGGAAAAAAGAGGATCCCACCAATTATCTTCCAGTTAGTCTGACATCAATACCAGGAAAGATTCTGGAGCAGATCATTAAACAGAGAGTCTGTGAGCATCTAGAAGGCAATGTCATAATCACAAAAAGTCAACATGGATTTGAGAGAAAGAACTCATGCCAGACAAATCTGATCTCTCTTTTTTGATAAAATTACCAGCTTGATAGATGAAGGAAATGCCGTAGATATAGTATATCTTGATTTCAGTAACGCCTTTGACAAGGTTCCCCATTATATTCTTGCAAACAAGCTGGTAAATGGGAGCTAGACAAAGCAACTGTTACCTGGATTTGTAATTGGTTGACTGGCCGAACCCAAAGGGTGCTCACTAATGGCTCCTTTTCATCCTGGAAAGAAGCGACCAGTGGGTTCCCACAGAGTTCTGTCTTGGGCCCAGTGCTATTCAACATCTTTATCAATGACATGGATGACAGAATTGGTGGCATACTTATCAAATTTGCAGATGACACCAATTTAGGCGGAGTAGCTAATACCCCTGAGGACAGGATTAAAATTCAAAATGACCTGAATAGACTAGAAAGCTGGGACAAAGCTAACAAAATGAAATTCAACACAGAGAAATGTAAGTTACTGCACTTAGGAGGGGAAAACAAAATGCATACATATAGAATGAGTGACATCTGGCTGAATGAGACCACATGTGAAAGGGATCTGGGAGTCCAAGTAGACCACAAATTGAACATGAGGCAACAGTGTGATGCAGCAGCTAACAAGGCCAATGCGATTTTAGGCTGCATCAATAGAAGTATAGTGTTTAGATCAAGGGAAATAATAGTGCCACTCTGGAATATTGTGTCCAGTTCTGGGCAGCACAATTCAAAAAGGATGTTGAGAAACTGGAGCATATCCAAAGGAGGGTGGCTAAAATGGTGAAAGGTCTGGAAATCATGCCCTATAAGGAACAACTTAGGGAGGTGGGTATGTTTAGCCTGGAGAAGAGAAGGTTAAGAGATGATGATATGATAGCCCTGTTTAAATAGTTGAAGGGATGTCACATTGAGGAGGGAGCTAGCTTGTTTTCTGATGCTTCAGAGCAGGGGTAGGCAACCTTTTTGAGCTGGGGGCCGGGTTGCTGTCCCTCAGACAACTGGGGGGCCGAAGCCCAAAAATAAATAATTAAATAATTTAAAAATAAATAAA
Organism: Sceloporus undulatus; assembly: GCF_019175285.1. Lineage (NCBI taxonomy): Eukaryota > Metazoa > Chordata > Lepidosauria > Squamata > Phrynosomatidae > Sceloporus > Sceloporus undulatus. The sequence continues at coordinate 292,072,269 of NC_056522.1, read as the reverse complement.
TAAATAAACTGGGACAAATGTAGGACAACATTGTCAAATGGTGGACACTTTTTTTTTAAAAAGTGGAGGACACGCAAAAAAATTTGCTGATTTTTTAAAAAATGCATATAAATGCATGTTTCTGAGGCGTCTATAGACAATTGCCCCCCCTTGCCCCTGGGCGCGAGAGGCTAAAGGCCCCAGCGGCAATCAGCGGCAGGACCGGGCTGGGGCCGGTCCCAAGGCCTTGCCGGGCTGCATCCGGCCCGTGGGCCACAGGTTGCCTACCCCTGCTTCAGAGACTAGGACCCGGAGCAATGGATGCAAACTACAGGACAAAAAATTCCACCTCGACATTAGGAAGAACATCCTGACAGTAAGAGCTGTTTGAGAGTGGAACACACTTCCTCAGAGTGTAGTGGAGTCTCCTTCCTTGGAGGTCTTTAAACAGAGGCTGGAAGGCCTTCTGTCGCTGATGCTTTGATTGAGAGTTCCTCCATGTCAGGGGCTTGGACTGGATGGCCCTTGTGGTCTCTTCTGACTGTATGATTCTATGATTCTAGGTGATGTCACTACTGAAGGAAAGATGGCATACAAATGCAAGTAATAAATGGGAAAAAAGAGAGAGATTCATTTGATGTCATATGGATAAAGATGTCTTGGGTCCAGCTTACTTGAGGGAACGCCAAGAATCTCTTGCAGTCTAAGAAAACCAGACTGGTAATGACTTCCCAGAGGATGTTTTCTGTTGCCACTCCAAAAATCTGGAATGATCTGCCTGAGGAGATCTGCCATTTAACATCTTTGGAGGCCTTTAAGAAGGCAATAAAAACGGATCTCTTCCGGCAGGCCTTCCCAAACTGACCTCTGCAGAATGTTCACTCTCCAATGGCATAGCTGTTCCCACCAGACTGTGATCGTGATTGATTTTATTGGGAGCATTTTATTGGGAATTGCTGTTTTAACTCTGTTTTAGGGTGGGAGGGTGTTTTAGGATGTTTTGCTATGTTTTTACTTGAGGGTTGTTGTGTAGCATTTTTATTGTTCTCTTGTTTGTTGTTACCCGCCTCGATCCAATACAGGGAGAGGCGGGATACAAAATAATAATAATAATAATAATAATAATAATAATAATAATAATAATAATAATAATAATAATGTGATGGATGAGTGGATGGAATTTCTCACACTTTTTTGTGGGGCAGAGCAAAGCTAAAGAGTAGAAACTATGATCAGGTTTGTTGCTCTACAATTGTCCTATATGCAGTGTTTATGCAAAAGATGCTAGCAGTGCATGATGAAGTACCAGTGACATTGGCTTCTCCCCTGTGGCAGAGTGTCTCTCAAGCTATCCATTCATTCTCCCAAATGCTAGACAATTTGTAATTCTAATTGTTTGAAACAGAATCTACTGTATATAAAAGAGTGAGAAGCTAAATCTAAAATCTAAAAGGCAACCCATATGTGCATTAGAAGAGTATACAAGACATCTAGAAGCCACATATTAAGAAGATTGTGTGGCAAACCCAATATATATAGCCATGGTACTTTAATATAGAAATCCCTGAATATGCTCTAAGGGAAAAAAAATCCTGAAAATACAGTATTACAGTATTTAAAAACCTAATGATTTCTGCATAGCTTGACACTGCAGTAGAGGAAATGTGCTAAAATAGTTTGAAATATCATACTATGTAGCTCTTTTTCTTATTGTGCTTAAAAGAATTCACAGCTGTCAATAATACAGGTGTGTGAGGAGGCCAGAAATGAGGTTTGTTTCACATTGGGAAACAACATGTGGGAACAACATTTGGTTATTGAAAGCGTATAGTTTAGCTCTACAAATGACACATGTCAAATCACAAAGCATCTTGTTAGGATTGCATCTAGTGAAAGAGGAAAATCCATGACAGTTTTCCCCCTTGTTCAAGCCAATCGTGTAACTAAGGAGTTGTAAGCATGTAACATTCAAGTTCATGTCACTTCTGGCAACGGAGTGGATATCTGAAGAACCAGTAACCTCAAGGATATTGAGAGTCTTTTTAAGAACTGAGGGTCAATCATTCTGAGCATGGATTTGTGCTGTGCTCACATTGCATTTATATATTTTTGCTCCAGGACCAATGCTAGCCCATCAAAACAGAGATCAGGCAGAAAAACCTCTTTCCTCTTCTTGTTTGGAACGAACTATAAATATGCTGACAAGAGCAGTGTCACCGCAGGCCCAACATGATGAAGGAATATCTGTGGGTCACTAACTCTGTATAATGACTTTGGAAATAAATGCAGTCTTTTTGGAAGCCCTTGGGTGAAAGAAAGAATCAAGAAATATGAAATCAGTAGCAATGTGGTCTGGATGGTATAGGGAACTCAGAACTCTTGATGGCAGTTAAATAACGGAGTTCATAGAAATATAGCTAGAATGTTGCATGGAATTATGCCCTTCTTCAATGGCTTTACAACAGATTTATTTATTTGTTTGTTTGTTTGTTTGTTTGATTTCTATCCCACCTTTCTCCCTGAAGGGACCCAAGACAACTCACAAATAAAATCTAAAAATATAATCCAATAAAACAATTAAAATATCATCTAAAACAGTATAAAATTACAGACATGAAAACCCCACTGAAACCATGGTATCCATCCTATATAACAAGCACCTAAACTGAGGCCTCCAGAAATATCTCAATGAACTGGGAAATAAATATTCTATTAACTACATTTTAAAAACAGGTATTTCTGTGTTTGTGAAGATATCTGGCATAGTGCAAGTTGCCATTGTTTGGGCAAAAATACAGTAGGGTTTTGTAAAGGTAAGGACAGGTGTTCTTTTATGTAAAAATTAATAGCAAAATTAATGGAAATTAAGGAGTAAAATATGTGAGGTTTAGATTATTCATTTAATTCATTTAGTTGCCAACAGGCAACAGTCAGAAGAAATAGATCCATAATAAGCCTTTGTAACAAACCCATAATTCAGGCTACAATTCACTTACCTAGGAATAAGCGTGACTGATATCAACTCCCTGGAGAGTATGCAGCAGTGACTCCAAAGCAGCCTGTAGACTATTTTAAAAGCTATTCTGACAATCCTCCCTGAAGAGGCCCCAGACTTTGAGATATAGGGACAAGCCTGAGATGGACATCTTGGGTGGGAATAACATAAAATTCCTAATGCTGCTAAACTGCAGCTCCTGGCATTGCTCATTATTGGTTCTGCTTGCTAGGGATGTTGGAGATAACATGACTCCTACCTCTGATCTACTTCTTCAGTACTTCTTGTAAGCTTTACAGACACACTTTAATATAAATGAGCTGTTGCTGATCTACAGAATGTCACTGCCATGAGTAATTCTGTTAATGAATTGAGTTCAATATCTGTATTGCTTCTGCTATTATTTCAGATCACTAAGTAGGCTAATTTGTCAGTGTGAGTGCTGAAAGGCTTCAAGATAATAGTTTTTGTAATGAATTTACTATTATGGTCAGACTAAATGAGAGCAATTAACACTGACTGCTACTAAATGCAAAATGACTACACCATATTTACAATAATATATCTATATTTACTTAAGTGGTGTTGGTTTTACAGAACAGTATAATTTATATGCACTTACAACTAAATACATCTCTGTATATTTATTTTCAAAAATTCTAGCCAAATGCATCTATGGAGGAAAAGTCTTGGCAGAAGGTCAGAAGATTGTAACAAAGAGCTGTAGAGAATGTCGGGTAAGTTTTAGAACACTTTTTTTAAATTAAAAAAAACTTCTATGGCTGCAGTCTGTACATAATTACTTGGGCATAAAAACATCAGGACTTTTTTCCAAGTTGACATGCATAGAATTATGTTGCAAGTATCTTAATTCTTTCATTACTGAAGGCATATAGAATTTTCATATGTGACAGTAAGTGGCATTTGTCATACTCACATAGGAATCTAGCTTTAGTGGGAGCAATATATATTGCCTAACTAGTACCACAATAGACCGTCTTTTAATTTGGTAAGTAATTTCACCTTCTTACCATCAGATGAGGCATGAGAAATACTTTTAACAAATGATATATTTTTAAGAGTAGAATCATACATTTTAATATATTCTCAATCACTCGTTCACAGAGTGACATTATGCAGAAATTCTACAAAAATGCTAAGGTGGAGTCTGGGAGGACATGCAAGTAAATAATGCTCTGCACATCCCTGCACACCTGTAAGCTTTTTACATCTTTGCATGTTCACTCTTTAGTTTGAAAATGCTGCAGTTTCAGCTTCTATGTTTAGAGGTCTGGATAGAATAGGGTGCATGGCCATGCCCCATCCCCACATTATCCTTCAGAATGTTTACATTGGGCTGTAGAGTCATACAGAAAGTATGTGTGATTGTTTTTCAGATGATGAAGGGGAAATTTGCCTATTGGAGTTATAGAAAAATCATATAGTTTTATGCCCATATCTGTTGTCAAAAACACACCATAATATTTGCAGTGACCTTTTCTTATCTACAGATATTTGCATGGTGTGTATATGTTTATTGGCCCTTATACCTACCATGGTTTTGGCAGTCACATGATGACTTTGAGATGTGAATTTGATTAGTTCATAATTCCAGGCTACATTTGAAATCATAAGTCATCATTCTACCACATCTTGGATCATAATCAGATTGCTCTTGAGCAATTTTTTTCATTACAGTTTCAGAACACCTGTGTCCATGAAGATGTCATTAAGAGCATAGCAGTGTTTCTAAGTCTGGAACTGGGGCCAGATAAATTAAACTAATTTTTCCTGTCTTTGAGGAAATACCTCAAAGTACAGAGGCCTGGTGGTTCAGTGGTTGAATGCTGATACTGCAGCCACAACATTGTAAGTTTGATCCTAGAGGAGAGCTCCAAGATATACTCAGCCTTCCATCCTTTCGTAGGTCAGGAAAATGAGTAGCCAGCTTGTTCAAAACAATTGGCTTACATTTTATAAATTGCTTAGGGAGTGGTAGTTCACTGATAAGCTGTATAGAAATGTACTAGCTATTGCTATTGCTACCTTTGTTTAATCTATAACTGAGCCCATCATGGTGTTTCAGCTTTCCAGGCCATGTTAGGTTCATAATTTACATGAGTAAAAAAATAGATCAATTTGTGTTTTCAGATAGGCCACCAGTTCCCAATCTTTGTCCTCCACATGATTTGGACTTCAGTTCCCATAATTCCTGTATGTTCACCCAATTGGCTAGTGCTTCTGGGAGATGAAGTCTGAAACAAATGGAGGACCAAAGGTTGAGAATCACTGAGATAGGCTAATTTGCTACTATAAACTCAGTTAAAAAAACATCACAAAGGCATGCGGTGTGGTATGGGAGGAGGTTAATGGAAAGTTGATACCATGAGTTACCACACCAGGTGATGCCAAACTTAGTGATGCCACTATTATTAGTGCTATTATAAAACATTGTGTGAGCAAAACATGGAGGCAATGAGCTTTTAGACTGTGCACAAAAACTTATTATTCTGTGCCACATGGTTGGCATAAGATGCAATTTTGAATGTGCTCAGACAGCATATCATGTAAGGATCAGGCTGACCATCAAAACATTGGTTGTATTGCATTACATCTTATGTTGATTGCACTGCATTATATCTAAGCACCTTATGCACTCTTTGTAGCCAGGAGTACTCTATAGTTCTTAAAATGTCTTATTCCCATGGGCCCTCAAATGAGAGTGGCTTAGCCCCCTAAGACTAAATTTAGGGGTGAGATTGAAACCCTGTGAGCTGATCTGAAAAAATTGGACTACCAAGATGCCTGTTTAGTTGAACTTTCTCAAGAAGTATCATACAGAAGTTTACAAAGTGACCAAACATTTAGAAATATTTAGATAACCATTGTTATTGAGCCCTCTCAGGAAATAACCAAGACTTCCTGAAATCTAGGCTGTACACATTTAATTGGGAGTACGCTACACTGAATACATAGAGGGCATGTCTAAGTACACATTCTGCTTGTAAGAAACTTGATATTTAATGACTGAATTATAATTTTTTTAAAAAAAATTATTTATAATAGATGGAAAAAGTAATTTGCTCTCTGTCTGCAACCACCATTAGTATGCTACGTTGATATGACTCTTGGCCACAGGGAAATCATTGCCCACTGTCCCTCTGCTGGTTTCCTTTCTCTTCCTCTAATACTCATTTCTGATAAAGATGCAATCCAAGTTGCCATATTATGATTTCACAACACATATGAGAACATTGTATCCAAAGCTTTGATGGTGGTGGTCATAAAGCAAAGCAGTATATGGAAATGGTTCTCTCTGGAATAGAAATTTTGTCATAATTGGAGCAGGTAGAAATGGTAACTCGGAAGACTTGGGATGGCCTGCTTTTTCCTTATGTTTTAAGATTTATTTATTTATTTATTTATTTATTTATTTATTTATTTTTTAAAATCCTGACATGTGATTTGACTACATCTGTATTTCAAAACCAAAAGAAACCTAGTCTTAAATTAGCAAGGTTTAAGCATATGTGACAGTCATTTGCATTGTAGAACACTGTGTATTGGTTCACCATGGAATAGAGTCAGGGTGCATTCCTACAGCCTGTTGTTTTTCTGTATGCCTATTTTTACCTCTATAGGTTAAATCCCTCTTATCCAGAATACTACAATACTCCAAAATCCCAAAATGTCCACATGCGTGGCTGAGATAGTGACACCTTTGCTTTCTGATGGCTCATCATACATAAATGTTGTTTCATGTAAAAAATTATTTAAAATATTATAAATAGAAATATGTTCAGTCTGTTAGTATATAGTATATACAAAATATAAATGACTTTCAAGTTTAGACTTGGATCCCATTTCTAAGATATCTCATTATGTATATGCAAATATTCCAATATCCATAGAAATCTGAAACCCAAAGAAATTCTGGCCCCAAGTGTTTTGGATAAAGGAAACCCAAAATGTAGTCTGTTTGTGATGTTTGGATCAAATAAAGTAATACACCACCACCATCATCACCATCAAGAAACAGAAGAGAAAAGAAAGGCAATGAATGGAAGACCTTGATTCTAGCACATGGTTCAACAAATTGCAGAAAGTACTATGTAAACAGTTTTTAATTTAAAATACTCTACATTTTATTTCAAATTGTAGAAGTAAAATTCTTTAAGTCAGTATTTGATGTCATATATCTATCTTTCTGCCTGCAGTTGTCAGAAATTGTTGCTGTAAACTTGAAAAGAATATGATTCCCCTGTCACTTTCAATTTCATCAGCGTCACACTCTAAAACATTATTTATTTCCAGAATGGGATATTAGTAAAAGTATCAGAGACTTGTCCTCTATTGAACTGCTCGGAAAAAGATTACATCCTCCCAGAGAATCAGTGCTGCAGTGTTTGTAAAGGTAAGTAGGAGAGTAGTAGTTTTTCTCACACATTAATGTGGCTAGATTTGGATCTATAAGATGTTGGTTTGGATTTTATGTCTAACTGGAATTTGTCACCTAGTTTATATTGTCACCTATCATCTGAGTCAAAACCAGATCCACTCTTACAGAGTTATCATTTGATTTAGGATAAGGAATGATATTAATATCTTGCAGTTTATTTTATTTATTGAAAGAGGTATGAATTTTCTTTAAAAACAACAACAGATAAATATGGATCCCCCCACCTGAACTGTAGTGGTTTACTGATAGCAGCTTTAAATTAACATAAAACAATCATAGTGTAAATGTGGCATAAAACACAAACTATAAAGAAATCACTTTTAAATGAAAATGACCAAATTCTAGAGCAGTGAAGGTGAAGCTTTTAGAGATCAAGTGCCCAAATTCAGTGGAGTTCCTGCATTGGGTGTCACCTGGTGCTGGGGGCAGGACTTCCATCTTCCAGGGGCAGGACTTCTGGGGGTTGGACTTCTGGGGGAAAACCCAAGGCACACTCTCTCAGCCTCGGGCTACTAATAGCAAAACCCCCTCTGATGAAACTTGCCAAGAAAACTCCATGATAGTTTCACCTTAGGGTCACCATAAGTTGGAAATGACTTGAAGGCACAACACACATGTCAGGCTCTCTCAGCCTCAAAGGAAGGCAAAGGCAAGCCCCCTGAGGAAACATGTCATGGGAAAGAAAACCCATAGGTCAACATAAGCTGTAAATGACTAGAAGGTATGCAACACATGCACGTGCACAATGGTTTAGGCACTGGACTAGAGAAACAAGTCATGCCAGACAAATCTGATCTCTTTTTTTTGATAAAATTATCAGCTTGGTAGATGAAGGGAATGCTGTGGATATAGTATATATTGATTTCAGTAAGGCCTTTGAAAATGTTCCCCATAACATTCTTGCAAACAAGCTGGTAAAATGTGGGCTAAACAAGGCAACTGTTACATGGATTTGTAATTGGTTGTCCAGCCAAACCCAAAGGTTCCATTTTATCTTGGAGAGAAGTGACCAGTGGGGTCCCACAGGGCTCTGTCCTGGGCCCAGTGCTATTCAACATCTTTATCAATGACTTAGATGACAGAATTAGGGTCATAGTTATCAAATTTGCAGATGACATCAAATTAGGAGTAGTAGCTACACCCCATAGGACAGGATCAAAATTCAAGATGACCTGAATAAACTGAGACTCCTCAAACCCCTAGGCCATCACCACCACCACCCTTGGGCAGGAGAGATGTTGGTAAGAGGGTGGCGACACCCAGCTCCACAGTGAAAAACCGGGGACTCCGTTCATGTCTGGCTTGGAGATTGGGGCCAGCCAGCCTTGGGCCGCTGCTCCCTTTCACCATTGCCCCAGCAAACCCCACTTGGCAGGTGCCGGGATCAATGGAGATCAGGACGGCTGGATGCCTCTTTCCCAGCCTGCCAGGACAGAAGTGTGATGCTGAGGATCATTTCTGTGATTATGTCCTTGTGCCCCCCACCTAAATTCACAGTGGCTCCTTACAAAGGGAGATGAGACTCACTTGGGCCAAGTGCTGGGGACCTGGGGCCACTGCTTGGCAGGATTTGAAAGCATGAATACAAGTGACACCTCCCAACATCCCTGGTGCTGATTGGTTGCCACTCAGCCTGTCTCCTCCTTCAATCTACATCATGACTGGGCAGTTTGAATCTGGCCATGCAGTCAAGCTCCTAAGAGATGGAGGGTAACGGTGGTGGCTACCAAGGCCTCCTCAGTCAGTTCCTCAAGCACCCCTAGAAGAAACGTCCTTCTCTTCCTCCACCTTTCCCACAGATTGCCCCGCTTGTGAACCTCCTGCCCCTTTTCCAGCTCCAGGTGATGGCAGCGCCCTGCACTCTCCTTCTGGTCTGGCCTATTTCCCTTCAGCCAGTCACAGGGGAGCGAGCATTCTGGCTGACAAAGTCAATTGGTTCTGCTCCCTCCCAGGCTTGTCGCTGTTTTCCTCCTCTTCCTTGGCAGAGGAAAACAAAGGAAGAGAAGAAAAAGGTTGCCGTTTTCTCCCACCCACCCCCATCCAAGTCCCCATCCAGCCTGGAAATCTGCCCCAGGGGGATGCCTGTCTACCTCCACTACAAGGGCTGAGCTTGGGAGGGGAAGTGATTCTGGATGATGACAGACCTGCACAGACAGCAGTTGTGGCAGCAGTGAAAGAATTCTCCAGGTGGGAAAAGGAAGAAGAAGGCTCAGCTGCCTCCAGCTCCCCAACCTGGGCCTCCCTTGCGCATGCCCTCCAAAATGGCTTGTCCTGCCAGAGGGGGGCATGCAAGCCACAGGTTCACTACCACAGTTCTAGCTGAACCATATTTTAACCAAATGCAGACTGGAACAAATAGCTATAAAGGGAATAAAATGTCTGGAAGGAAAGCTACAGACAGTAAGTGAAGCATAAAACTATTTCGAAATTTTATAATTTGATTCTTAATTGGGAAATGGAAGAAGAAACAGTAAAAGATTATATGATTAAGTGGGCTAAAGATTTGAACCAAACAATTGAAATGAGACAATGGGAAAAAACCTGGAAAATTAGAATTAAATACACAAGTAGTATAGAAATGAGAGAGAATTTATATAAATCTATATATAGGTGGTACCTTACACCATATAGAATCTCTAAAATGTTTAAAAATGTGAATGGAAATTGTTGGAAGTGTGGGGAGAAACTGAGAATATATTTGCATGTTTGGTGGAATTGTGAGGTGGCAAATAAATTCTGGAAAACTATACACAAAGAAATGAAAAAGATGTTTCATATAAAAGAGTGTGTGAGCCCTAAAATGTATTTATTAAATATTGTTGAAGATGAGGATTTAGAGAAAAAAGGAGGTAAAGTGATATTCTTTGCAATAATAGCCGCCAGAATGGTCTATGTGAAAAATTGGTAAAAGAAAGAGGCCCCACTAATAGAAGATTGAAAACTTAAATTGTACGATATATTTGTTATGGAAAAACTATCATGTATTATGAAAAATCAATCTTTACAAAGGTTTTACAAAGAATGGGATCCGTGGCTTGAATATGTAAAATCAGAAGGAGTTAAGAGTCACTGGATAGCTTTAACAAATTAGATAACTGAGAGGATAATAGAAAATAAGAAAATAAGAAAAGAAAGAATAGGTGAAATATTAAGATAGTAACTACGCTGGAAGAGTCAAGGTTTATATCGAAGTAATTTTTGGTGAATAAGATATATTATGTTTTTCAGGTTATTTGATTTCTTTTAGGATGAATTATAGATAGGATTGATAAGAAAGAAATTATTGGATGAGACACAGACATAATGACATAAACTTGACACATGAAGGGAAGGGTTAAAAGAGGACACTCTAGATATTTAAAAGAGATAGTAATTAAGGTAAAATGCATTAACGCATTCATAGCAACAGCTAGGAAGTAAGCTTTGTTTTTGTTTTTGTTTGTTTTGTTTAGTTTTATTTTGTTTTTGTTTGTTATATGTTTGTATATGTCAATTGTAAATATCTTTTTGTCTATGTATGTTTTTAATTTTGAGTTTTATACAATAAAATTTACTAAAAAAAAAAAAAAATCCATAGACACACCTTGACAATTTTAACAGGAAAGAAGAAACAAAGTTTGGCTACCAATCCTGAAAAACACCAAAATCAAGACCCAGAAAATGCAAATGAAAACCCACCCATGGTGAGGGGTGTTCCCCAGCAGGCAAGAGATCTTTAATTAAATGGACACCCTAAGCCTTGCCATTCAACAACAGAACAATACACAGATTAACATGCAAATTACCTCCTCTCAACCAGCAGTATATATAAAACCCACTCTCTTCCGTGCCAGCATTCTGTGAAGATGCCAGCCACAATTGCTGACGAAACTTCAGGAATAAACTTTTATAGAACACGACCTCATAGCCCAAAAAACCTACAAAAAATATGGATGTTGGACGTTGCGACTTCACACAGCACTTTCTTTTCAGTGTGTTTCTACTGTCACCCAGTAGCTTTCTATTCCCAATTATCCCTTAAAAGCAGAGATGCTCTGTTCTCCTTCACAGTTAGGTAGGCACATAAACAATGGTGTATAATGATCATGAGCAAGCAAATTCACAGGTAATGATGGCTGCAGTTAAAGAATTCTTTTAGTTTAAAATGTAATCATCAAAACACTACTGAGTAGCGGAACAATTTCTTGATTGCAGCTTAATCATATTTTTTTTTGTAATTTGTCATCCATAGTTAAATTAATGGCCATATTATGGATGATGATTATGTTACTGGGAGAGACAGATGTGATTGTTCATTTTCTTTTGCTGGGTCTCCAAATGTTCATAAAACCATTTCATAGGGCTGCTATTAGGTTTCTTGAACACATTGCCAGTGCTGGCATACAGAAGTTAATGAATAAGCTTTTTACATGAGGAAGAATGAGTAAACTGTATTTGTAAAGTATTCCTGAATAATACATTTTTTACTCACTGTATACTGAATTAAGTTGTCTGGTTAAAAAGTGACCTAAATGAGGCAGGCATTGGAATTTCCTACTAAGGTGAAATCCATGTGTTTACAGGGCAGTCTTATACAAATCTTAGTTAGAGTTATACTATATTCATTTCAGTAACACTCCCGATTAAGTAAATGTAGAATTATAACCTTACTTACTTACTCACCTGCAATTCACTCCATTTAATTTCATGGAACTTTTACATAGGCATTCAAATAATTGTGTATGAATCTTGTGGGAAGGGAAGAGCACTGTAGTAGTGTCACGTTAAAAATGCAGTTCTGCTAACTATTACAGTTACTACTTATGTAAAAGAAGTTTCTGATTTAATTTACTGACATCTTCAGAAGGCACTTCAATTAGCATATTTCTCATTTGTTCTTACGTAGCCCCAAGATGGACTTCAGACTTTTAGGAAAGAAATGTAAGGAGTTCTGTTTATTCAGATGTAAAATCAAACATTTTTCATGCATTGCAGTGGGACTTTGAATTATTTCTAGAATTTATTTTTATTAAGTCCCACCTAGATTTTGAGAAGTATGAAAGCACAGTTGGCCCTCCATTTTCATGGGGATCTGTGTCACCCCCCCCCCCCCCCCGCGAAAATGGAGGCTCGTGCTTATTCAAGCCCCATAGGTTGCCCCTCCATGCATATTCAGGAATGCAGATCTCAGATACGTGAGTTAGGAGGGGTGACTGTAATAGGTCTGGTGCATGCAAAATGAATATATATATATATATTAGTAAACAAGGACTTGATCTTTAAAAAGGTTTTTCCTCCCTAACCATTTTGTACCTTGGAACAGTGCTTGAGCAGAAAATGATGAGTGTTGTATCACTTTTGAATTGTGTAAATACATAAATAGAGCATATTCCTCAGAAAATATATTGAATATAGGATCCACTTCTTAGCTCACATGTCCAATGGGCCCTATGCATCCGTGTCAAAATCTGCAGATGCTCAAGTCCCATTGGTGGTCAATGGCACTTTGCTATACCTGTTGCCTCCTCCCCGTCTCTCCTCACCACCCACCCCACACAAAACCCATCAGAGTTGCTGCATTGTCCAGCCTGGCCCCATCCCCCATGAAGCAGAGCCCCATCAGCTCATTGCCAGCCACCTTCTCCATGATCAGGGAGGTAATGGCCCTGAGGGCCAGGAGGCCCCAGGCCACAAGGTGAAAGTAGTCACTCTGGGCCTCAATGGCCTCATGGCCCTACTTCCTTCCGGCCGCCAGGAACCATGCCAGTGTCAGCACCATCCTTTCTCTTCTTCCTCCTGGCGAGGGAGGTTCCATCTGGGAGGAAGAGGAAGATGGAGGAAGGGGGGAGGGGAGGACAAAGAAAGAAGGTGATAGAGAAAGAGGAGGATGGAGGTACAGGCAGGGAGGGTGAGGGTGAGGAGGCACCCTCTTAACACCCATTGCAGTGCATGGTGAGGCCTGAAGGGGAGGAGGTGGAGCAGGGGAGCTTCAGCGGGGCCAGAGCCAAAACGGACCACAAGGTTATCCAACTGGACCCCAGAGCACTCCCCGCCCCCCCCCCCCCCCAGGAATGACATCCGGAGCGCTGCCCTCAGACCTTCCTTCCATCCAGGTCTTCCTTCCAGCCAAGGGATGCCCAAGCCTGCGTGTCCTGCACTCTCATCTGGCCTGGAACAAGCCCTCCAACTGCCCAGTGGTCATGCACTCATCCAGCCTTGAGGGGGACAGGAACTGTGAGGCTGGGCATCTTTAAGTTGGAAGGAAGACTTGGATGGAAGGAAGGTCCGAGGGCGGTGCTCCGGATGCCCATTCTGGGGGTACTCTGGGGCTCAGCTCAATGACCTTGCAGCCCGTTTCAGCTCCAGGCCCCACGGAGACTCTACTGCTATGCATCCTGCCCTCCAGGCCTCGCCATGCCCCGGACGACAGAAGGAGAAAGAGTTGGAGAAAGAGGAGAGGGAGACAAGGTAGGCTTCGGATGGCTGGGGAGGTAAATTCCCATTGTTTCATTGGTCACGCAGCCATGTGGCCACGCCACCATTGAGGTCAGTGGGACTTCAGCATATGTGGGTTTTGCAATATGCTGGGGGATCCAGAACATATCCCCCATGTATACTGAGGGCCCAGTGTACTTTAGCTGAAGGCCCCTTTCTGCCCCCTTTTCACTCACTGCGCCCCTCCTTTCCCTTCACTACCCAGGTCACCTCCTTTTCCCTCACTGACACTTCTAGGGTAGGGCGTATTTCCCATTTTATAGATCACTGATCAATAGAAAGGAATACCTTTTCTAAGACGTCCTGATTTTTGTAATCACTTGTATTTGTCTCAAAAAAAACTGTTGGCATCTTTTAAAGTTAGCTTAATCTTTTTCACAATACATGTCTACTTAGAAAATTTCCTTTGAATTTGGTGATATTTCTTCCCAGATGTACAAGTGTAGATGCATCCTGAATCTGCTGCTGTACTGAGCCATGTCTATATTGGGAATATTTTATTGTTGCTTTTCTTTTGTTTTTGAGAGGTTTATTACCTTAATATTTGATTCAGCATAATAGTGAGGTCAGCATATGGTTTCCTCAAATTCCTATTGTTTATCAAAACAGTTTTGAACTTCACTCAGGTTGAAAAGTTGAAGAAGGTATCTCTTTTGAACACTTAGTAGTAAATGTTGCATAGCATACTTCTCGTGCTGTCTGATCTGTCTGACTGAAAGTACCCCCCCCCAACCCAGTGTATCAGGGACCAAGACTATATTGTGTGCCATTGGGTATATTGTTTCTTTGTGTCCTGGAAACTTTCCAGGGACCAGCAGTGGTCATAGACCCTCACTGATTTGTTTCCTTCTGTCTGAGGAAGGGGTAGGCAATCTGTGGTGTTCCTGATAGGCTGGACTACTAATTTCATTGGCTATCATCCTTGCCCATCCAGGTCTCAGGCTAATTTCACACAAAGAAGCTACCACAGAAATTCTTCCATTAAAAATACCTGTTTGTTGCCAGGAATGGAATCATAACGAATGTTACATGCTAGCCAGAGTGTACTTAAGATTGTACTGTGATTATGATGCCAAGGCTTGAAGTTGTAGGGATCAAGCAAACTACTGTGTCAGGCTTATGGAGGATGGGATTCTAATGACAATATCCAGTCTGGGTTTTACTCTGAACCGTAAAGGAGATATTGATAGTATGTAACACATTTTTGGGAGAGAGTAGCAAGCTAGATAGCGTTTTTAAAGTGAAGACTAAAAATGACCTCCAGACATTCACCCACCAACTTCCACTGATAATGGGTCATTATATTATCGGTCATACATACAGGTCATACATACATTTCTTCTCTCTGAATATTTCAAATGTAATAATAAAATAATAATAATAATAATAATAATAAAGATAATAATAAAAAATAATAGCCCACCTCTCCCTAAAGGATCAAAGGTGGGTAATAGTCAAACTGTGAAGTCGAAGGCTTTCATGGCCGGCATCCATAGTTTTTGTGTGCTTTTTCGGGCTATGTGGGCCATGTTCTAGTTTATTCCTGATGTTTTGCTGGCATCTGTGGCTGGCATCTTACCAAGTACTATTATCTTTTCTAGCGAGCCATGTCTTCTTGTGTGCTATGGCAAAGTATGGCAGTCTCAGTCTCAGGAACTATTTGAGGAACATATTTGGAAAGACATGGATGTAGCCAATGGCACTATCTTCACCAAAGTGAAATGGTCTTGTCTACCTATTCCCTGAAGTGTGGAATTTGATTACTGTTTATAATTAGCTTAAAATGAAAATGGACCGTTGCGCAGTCAAATAACTAAAGCAAAACTTAATCTAGTGGAAACAGTTGTAATAAAGGCTAAAGAGTGCCCCAATCAAAGGAAAACCAAGTGTAGAAAAATTACACTACTAACCTTGATGAAATTAGCAAAGTATTCAGCTGTGATGTGTGAAGAAGAATAGAGGTTACCCTGTCTGTCAAGAAAATTTAACATACATCCCCACCCATGGAACACTGTAATTGTATTTCAGATGTTTGGAACTGTGTTGTTATTTCACATTATGACCCTGTATCTGCGGGAGAAAATTGTTCTGGACATCTGTGCTGAATTGTTTGTTATTATAGTTCATGATCATTAGCCCTGCATCAGTGATGGCCTGACATTAGAGTAAAGTAGTGATGTAAAGATTTAAGCTATTCTACAGAATCTGGCATTGTTATTTGCAAATTTATATTGAACAACGGTCTATGCAAAAATGAACATATAAATTTTTCAGTCAATATGATGCAATATAGCTAAACTACAAGGGCAAAAAATGTAGAGGAGAGGAATCTGGCAGCCATTTAAGCCTAACTGATCTAAGGATAGAAGAGGCAGAATGGAGTAAGTAAGAGGAGTACGAGTATTTCCATACTAATAATATACTGAATAAATGTTTATTGTGTACCCCGTCTCTTCCAAGATCAGGCGGCTTACAGCAAATGGTTAAAACAGAATAAATACAGTACAGGTAAACAACTAATACAATAAAAAACAGCTAAATGCCCCATAAGCCCACTCTTGGCCACGAAGAGAGGGAGGAGCCCACAGGATTTTAGTCGGGGAATGCCTGTTGGAACAGGAAGGTTTTCAGGTCCTTCCTGAATTGGGCCAGGTGGTAGTCGAGCAGAGCTCGGTGGGCAGCGTATTCAAAGGGCTGGGGCAGCAGTGGAAAATGTCCTCCGTGTGGTGGAGGATAATCTAGCCCAGGACCTTCAGTAATTGCTGCCCAACGTTCTGAGGGTGCGAGGCGGAATGTACGGGGAGAGGCGGTCCTTAGGTATCCTGGACCAAGCCATTTAGGGCTTATAGGTCATCACCAACGCCTTATATTGACCCGGAAGCGGATGGGCAGCCAATGGAGATCTTCAGTACGGTGTTATGTGGCTGGTCCTGGATACGCCAGTGACAGCCGGGCTGCCATGTTCTCACCATTTGCAGCTTCCGAGTTTGGTAAAGGGTTGCCCCATGTAGAGTACATTGCAGAAATCCAATCTCGAGGTTACCAGAGCATGTACAACAGTTTCTAGGTCCCTGAGCCAGGTATGGGCGCAGCTGGCGAATAAGCCGAAGCTGATAACAGG
This sequence comes from Sceloporus undulatus, assembly GCF_019175285.1. Classification (NCBI taxonomy): domain Eukaryota; kingdom Metazoa; phylum Chordata; class Lepidosauria; order Squamata; family Phrynosomatidae; genus Sceloporus; species Sceloporus undulatus. The sequence continues at coordinate 292,055,241 of NC_056522.1, read as the reverse complement.
TGCTCTTGCCGTCGCATTCACCTGAGCAGTCAGGGTGAAGCGACGAGTCAAGAAGCACCCCACAGACTGGGCACGAGTCTTCACAGGGAGCGGGTGACCCGTTCAGGACAGGTGGAACCACCGCCATTCCTGGACCAGGGGAACCTATCACTAGTACCCGTCCTGCTCTTTCTCTGGATTCAACTTGAGTCGGTTTTCCTCATCCACGCCATTACTTGACTCTAGGCAGGCCACGAGAGAAGAGACCCCATCCCCAGTCACTGCATCAGTCGGAGACATAGAGAAAATGATTTGGGTGTCATCAGCGACTGATAACCCCGCGCCCATGTCTCCGGATGACTCTCCCAGCGGTTTCATGTAAATGTTAAATAGCATGGGAGACAGAATGGCTCCTTGAGGGACCCAGTTTTAAGGGCCCGCTCATCAGAGCACACGTCTCCCGACTGCACCATCTGGGACCTCGCAGAGAGAGTGAGGGAACCACGTGGAGTGCAGTGCCCCCGCCCCATCCCACTCTGCCAGCGCCCAGAGGATACCATGGTCTATGGTATCGAAAGCCGCTGAGATGTCAAAGCAGCACCAACAGGGACACGCTTCCCCCGTCGATGCCCAGACGGAGATCATCGACCAAGGCGACCATGGCCGTCTCAACCCCATGACCCGCCGGAAGCCAGTTTGAAATGGCTTTTGCCAGGAGAGGAAGCCCCAAGAAGATCTACCCAGAAGAATCAATGAAGGGCAAGCACCTTTTTTCATCAGCTACTGAGGCTGCTGCTATCAGGGCCTGGTATAGCTCTATCTGGAGAACTGTCAGGGAAAGATCCATCTGTCCTATCTCCTTGCAGACTCAGGCCCATCATTAGCATTACTCACACAGTTCTTGCAGCTTGTTCTGTCTTCACAAGCTGGGGAATTGGGAGCTGGCAGATAAAAACAGGAGTACAGGAGAGTGGCACAAAGAAAAGAACCTGTTTGCTGCTGTTGCTCTGTAGGGAAAGAAACCACACCTGCAGACAGATAAAAGCCTTGTATGAGAAACAACAGTCATTGCTGTGGGTAGGGAAATGTGCTGCCAAGAAAGGGAGGGAGGTAATAGTACTCCCATCCATATTATATAGGTTAGAGGGAGATGTGGAATGGGAGACAGTTGCACTATCTTGGGGGCAGAATTTACAATATGGTGTTAGGAGATTATCGCACCCAGAAATCCTGCTGGGATAGATGCAGGATTGAAAAGTCAAGCCAGGTATTATTTATTTATTTATTTATTAATGTATTTATTTGTATCCCACCTTTCCAGGACTGGGACTCATTATGTGTTATTGCACATAGCCATGGCTGGCAAGTGCAATCCATAGCAGCTTGGTCTCCACCTGCATTTATCGAGCGTTTTCAAAAATGGGAGCGTTGCCGTTCTTAAAAGTGGCTGGATAAGTACAGCTGAAGTCCGGGCTGAATATGGTTGGCACTTGCTCGGCCATGGCTGCATGTGATAACACCCAGCTTTGATTTTTCAGCCCTGCATCAATCCCAGCAGGATTTCCAGTGTGATAATCTCCCTAGTCACATCCATCCCAAAATCTGGATAGCATGGTAGAAGCCCACTGGGTTGAAAATGCTGCTGTTTGTGCCAGTTTGGGGAAGTAGAGATAGCTGACATCCAGGACTGATCTGGATGAACATGCAACCTGGCCTGTATTACAGAACCTGGTTGGAGAAGAGCTGGGGGAGGGGGTTAATCTCTCAGTTTGCCCACCAGGATTCTCTGAGAGGTGGACAGGTGGAGTAGCAGTGGTCTATTGGGATAAATCCCCTGAAACTGGCACCCTGTCTCTAATCTGCCGGTTTTGAGTGGGTTATTTAAAGGTGGGTAGGCAGGACCGATTAGGATTCTGGATTGGGTAGCCGACTCACAGCCATGCTGTTCA
>NC_056522.1:292051336-292053288 GCF_019175285.1 Sceloporus undulatus | reverse complement strand
CCGGAGGGGGGGGGGGGTGGGGGGGGGGGGCGCTCGGGGGGGGCCAGACAAAAACCGCCCCACAGGTTTCCCCACGGGCCCCCCAGCCCCCCCCCCCCCCCCCCCCCCCCCAGGAATGCAATCCGGAGCGCTGCCCTCAGACCTTCCTTCCATCCAGGTCTTCCTTCCAGCCAAGGGATGCCCAAGCCTCGTGGATCCTGCCACTCTCATCTGGCCTGGACAAGCCCCTCCAACTGCCCCAGTGGTCATGCACTCATCCAGGCCTGACGAGGGTGACAGGAACTGTGAGGCTTGGGCATCTTTAAGTTGGAAGGAAGACTTGGATGGAAGGAAGGTCCGAGGGCGGTGCTCCGGAGTGCCCATTCCTGGGGGTACTCTGGGGCTCAGCTCAATGACCTTGCAGCCCGTTTCAGCTCCAGGCCCACTGAGACTCTACTGCTATGCATCCTGCCCTCCAGGCCTCGCCATGCCCCTGACTGACAGAAGGAGAAAGAGTTGGAGAAAGAGGAGAGGGAGACAAGGTAGGCTTCGGATGGCTGGGGAGGTAAATTCCCATTGTTGTCATTGGTCACGCAGCCATGTGGCCACGCCACCATTGAGGTCAGTGGGACTTCAGCATATGTGGGTTTTGCAATATGCTGGGGGATCCAGAACATATCCCCCATGTATACTGAGGGCCCAGTGTACTTTAGCTGAAGGCCCCTTTCTGCCCCCTTTTCACTCACTGCCCCCTCCTTTCCCTTCACTACTCCCAGGTCACCTCCTTTTCCCTCACTGATCACTTCTAGGGTAGGGCGTATTTCCCATTTTATAGATCACTGATCAATAGAAATGAATACCTTTTCTAAGACGTCCTGATTTTTGTAATCACTTGTATTTGTCTCAAAAAGAAAACTGTTGCATCTTTTAAAGTTAGCTTAAATCTTTTTCACAATACATGTCTACTTAGAAATAATTTCCTTTGAATTTGGTGATATTTCTTCCCAGATTAGCAAGTGTAGGATTGCATCCTGAATCTGCTGCTGTACTGAGTCCATGTCTATACTGTATTGGGAATATTTTATTGTTGCTTTTCTTTTGTTTTGAGAGGTTTATTACCTTAATATTTGATTCAGCATAATAGTTGAGTCAGCATAATGGTTTCCTCAAATTCCTATATGTTTATCAAAACAGTTTTGAACTTCACTCAGGTTGAAAAGTTGAAGAAGGTATCTCTTTTGAACACTTTAGTAGTAAATGTTGCATAGCATTACTTCTCGTGCTGTCTGATCTGTCTGACTGAAAGTTACCCCCCCCCCCCACCCAGTGTATCAGGGACCAAGACTATATTTGTGTCCATTGGGTATAATTGTTTCTTTGTGTCCTGGAAACTTTCCAGGGACCAGCAGTGGTTCATAGACCCTCACTGATTTGTTTCCTTCTGTCTGAGGAAGGGGTAGGCAATCTGTGGTGTTCCTGATAGGGCTGGACTACTAATTTCATTGGCTATCATCCTTGCCCATCCAGGTCTCAGGCTTATTTCACACAAAGAAGCTACCTACAGAAATTCTTCCATTAAAAAATATCCTGTTTGTTGCCAGGAATGGAATCATAACGAATGTTACATGCTAGCCAGAAGTGTACTTAATATATTGTACTGTGATTATGATGCCAATGCTTGAAGTTGTAGTGATCAAGCAAACTACTGTGTCATGCTTTATGGAGGATGGGATCTCTAATGACAATATATCCAGTCTGGGTTTTACTCTGAACCGTAAAGGAGATATTGATAGTATGTAACACATTTTTGGGAGAGGATTTAGCAAGCTAGATAGCGCTTTTAAAGTGAAGACTAAAATATGACCTCCAGACATTACACCCACCAACTTCCACTGATAATGGGTCATTATCATTATCAGGTCATACATACAGGTCATACATACATTTCTTCTCTCATCTGAATATTTCAAATG
>NC_056522.1:292028797-292051326 GCF_019175285.1 Sceloporus undulatus | reverse complement strand
TAATAATAATAATAATAATAATAATAATAATAATAATAATAATAATAATAGCCCACCTCTCCCTAAAGGATCAAAGGTGGGTAATAGTCAAACTGTGAAGTCGAAGGCTTTCATGGCCGGCATCCATAGTTTTTTGTGGCTTTTTCGGGCTATGTGGCCATGTTCTAGTTTATTCCTGATGTTTTGCCGGCATCTGTGGCTGGCATCTTACCAAGTACTATTATCTTTTCTAGCGAGCCATGTCTTCTTGTGCTATGGCCAAAGTATGGTAGTCTCAGTCTCAAGGAGAACTATTTGGAGGAACATATTTGGAAAGACATGGATGTAGCCAATTGCACTATTCTTCACCAAAGTGAAATGGTCTTGTCTACCTATTCCCTGAAGTGTGGAATTTGATTACTGTTATAATTAGCTTAAAATGATAAATGGACCGTTGCGCAGTCAAATAACTTAAAGCAAAACTTAATCTAGTGGAAACAGTTGTAATAAAGGCATAAGGATGCCCCAATCAAAGGAAAACCAAGTGTAGAAAAATGACACTACTAACCTTGATGAAATTAGCAAAGTATTCAGCTGTGATGTGTGAAGAAGAAATAGAGGTTACCCTGTCTGTCAAGAAATTTAACATACATCCCACCCCCATGGAACACTGTAATTGTATTTCAGATGTTTTGAACTGTGTTGTTATTTCACATATTTATGACCCTGTATCTGGGAGAAAATTGTTCTGGACATCTGTGCTGAATTGTTTGTTATTATAGTTCATGATCATTAGCCCTGCCATCAGTGATGGCCTGACATTAGATGTAAAGTAGTGATGTAAAGATTTTAAGCTATTCTACAGAAATCTTGCATTGTTATTTGCCTAAATTTATATTGAACAAATCGGTCTATTCAAAAATGAACATATTAAATTTTTCAGTCAATATGATGCAATATAGCTAAACTAACAAGGGCAAAAAATGTAGAGGAGAGGAATCTGGCAGCCATTTAAGCCTAACTGATCTAAGGATAGAAGGAGGCAGAATGGAGTAAGTAAGAGGAGTACGAGTATTTCATACATAATAATAATAATAAAGTTTTTATTTGTACCCCGCTCCTTCCCAAGATCAGGGCGGCTTACAGCAAATGGTTAAAACAGGAATAAATACAGTACAGGTAAACAACTACAAATAAAAAACAGCTAAAATGCCCCATAAGCCCAACCTCTTGGCCACGAAGAGGAGGGAGGCCCACAGGATTTTAGTCGGGAATGCCTGTTGGAACAGGAAGGTTTTCAGGTCCTTCCTGAATTGGGCCAGGTGGTAGTCGAGCAGAGCTCGGTGGGCAGCGTATTCCAAAGGGCTGGGGCAGCAGTGGAAATGTCCTCCGTGTGGTGGAGGATAATCTACCCCAGGGACCTTCAGTAATTGCTGCCCAACGTTCTGAGGGTGCGAGGCGGAATGTACGGGGAGGGCGTCCTTAGTATCCTGGACCCAGCCATTTAGGGCTTTATAGGTCATCACCAACGCCTTATATTGAGCCCGGAAGCGGATGGGCAGCCAATGGAGATCTTCAGTACCGGTGTTATGTGGCTGGTCCTGGATACGCCAGTGACCAGCCGGGCTGCCATGTTCTGCACCATTTGCAGCTTCCGAGTTTGGTAAAGGTTGCCCCATGTAGAGTACATTGCAGAATCCAATCTCGGTTACCAGAGCATGTACAACAGTTTCTAGGTCCCCTGAGCCAGGTATGGGCGCGCAGCTGGCGAATAAGCCGAAGCTGATAACAGGTGCCTTGACCGTCGCATTCACCTGAGCAGTCAGGTGAAGCGACGAGTCAAGAAGCACCCCCAGACGGGCACGATCCTCACAGGGAGCGTGACCCGTTCAGGACAGGTGGAACCACCGCCATTCCTGGACCAGGGAACCTACCTAGTACCCCGTTTTTCTCTGGATTCAACTTGAGTCGGTTTTCCCTCATCCAGCCCATTGACTTCTAGGCAGGCCACGAGAGGAGAGACGCCATCCTCAGTCACTGCATCAGTCGGAGACATAGAGAAGACTATTTGGGTGTCATCAGCGTACTGATAACCCCGTGCCCCATATCTCCGGATGATATCTCCCAGCGGTTTCATGTAAATGTTAAAGAGCATGGGAGACAGATTGGCCCCTCGAGGGACCCCAGTTATAAGGGCCCTCTCATCAGAGCACACGTCTCCCAGCTGCACCATCTGGGACCTCCCAGAGAGGTAGGACCGGAACCACTGGAGTGCAGTGCCCCCGATTCCCACCTCTGCCAGGCGCCCCAGAAGGATACCATGGTCTATGGTATCGAAAGCCGCTGAGATGTCCAAGAGCACCAACAGGGACACGCTTCCCCCGTCAATGCCCAGACGGAGATCATCGACCAAGGCGACCATGGCCGTCTCAACCCCATGACCCGCCCGGAAGCCAGTTTGAAATGGCTTTTGCCAGGAGAGGAAGCCCCAAGAAGATCTACCCAGAAGAATCAATGAAGGGCAAGCACCTTTTTTCATCCAGCTACTGAGGCTGCTGCTATCAGGGCCTGGTTATGCTCTATCTGGAGAACTGTCAGGGAAAGATCCATCTGTCCTATCTCCTTGCAGACTCAGGCCCATCATTAGCATTACTCACCAGGTTCTGTCAGCTTGTTCTGTCTTCACAAGCTGGGGAATTTGGGAGCTGGCAGATAAAAACAGGAGTACAGGAGAGGCAGGCCCATCACTAGTGGCACAAAGAAAAGAACCTGTTCTGCTGTTGCTCTGTAGGAATAGAAACCACACCTGCAGACAGATAAAAGCCTTGTATGAGAAACAACAGGTCATTGCTGTGGGTAGGGAAATGTGCTGCCAAGAAAGGGAGGGAGGTAATAGTACTCCCATCCATATTATATAGGTTAGAGGGAGATGTGGAAATGGGAGACAGTTGCACTATCTTGGGGGCAGAATTTACAATATGGTGTTAGGAGATTATCGCACCCAGAAATCCTGCTGGGATAGATGCAGGATTGAAAAGTCAAAGCCAGGTATTATTTATTTATTTATTAATGTATTTATTTGTATCCCACTCTTTTCCCAGGACTGGGACTCATTATGTGTTATTGCACATAGCCATGGCCTGGCAAGTGCAATCCATATGCAGCTTGGTCTCCACCCGCATTTATCGAGCTGTTTTCAAAAATGGGAGCTTGCCGTTCTTAAAAAGTGGCTGGATAAGTACAGCTGAAGTCCGGGCTGAATATGGGTTGCACTTGCTCGGCCATGGCTGCATGTGATAACACCCAGCTTTGATTTTTCAGCCCTGCATCAATCCCAGCAGGATTTCCAGGTGTGATAATCTCCCTAGTCACATCCCATCCCAAATAATCTGGATAGCCATGGTAGAAGCCCCACTGGGTTGAAAATGCTGCTGTTTAGTGCCAGTTTGGGGAATAGTAAGATAGCTGACATCCAGGACTTGATCTTGGATGAACATGCTAACCTGGCCTGTATTACAGAAACCTGGTTGGAGAAGGCTGGGGGAGGGGGTTAATCTCTCAGTTTTGCCCACCAGGATTCTCTGGAGGAGTGGACAGGTGGAGTAGCAGTGGTCTATTGGGATAATATCCCCCTGAACTGGCACCCTGTCTCTTAATCTGCCGGTTTTGAGTGGGTTTATTTAAAGGTGGGTAGGCAGGACCGATTAGGGATTCTGTTGGTGTACCACTCACCCTGCTGTTCAACAGGCTTTCTTCCTGAGATTGCCATTGTCAGGAACAGATAATTTCTTGGTCATGTATGATCATATAATACATAAAGCAAGTTTAGACTTGCTGGGACTTTGCAGAGATGGGGGTGCCATTAAGATGGTCTGCCCCAGGAGGCTTATGGATCCTGATGGTTCCATATTGTTAAAACTCTGGAAGAAGCAGAAAGATATTAAGAATGACATAGCATATACTTACTGTACCTGATATTGTTTGATGTTGGGATGTTTGAATATATATCCAATTGAACGTTTTTTGCTCAAAGTGCTAAGTGAGGAGGATATTTCTATTTATGTTTCAATGAAAAATTTTGAATGAAGTTTTTTTTAAAAAAAAGATCTATTTTACTGTGAGATTTCATGTATATCAATCCACTTTTTCAGATGTCCTGACATAGTGATATTAAGCCATAGGTCTAATACTTACAGGGTTGCAGGAGTATGATAAACATAATAGGATAGAAAAAGAATGTAGGAAATTTTGGCCTGGAAATAAAGAAATTAAGCAGGAGGGTGACTGACTGAATTTTGCAAGGCCAACAGTTTGTTCATCAAAAACACATTCTTCAAACAGCCAAAGAACTGACTGTATGTGTGGACAGCACCTGATGGTCAGTATAGAAATCAAATAGACTACATCACTGAAAGCAGAAGATGGAGAAGCTCCATTTTCTCTGCAAAAACAAGACTAGGAGAAAATTGTGCAACAGAAAATGAACTTCACACACACACACACACACACATTGAATAAAGCTAAAGAATGACACTAAATCAACCATTGTGCAAAAATTCAATTTGAAGAACATCCCCATAGAATTCAAAGATAATGTAACAATTAATTTGCACCATTAAGCTTAATTGACCCTGAGCCAGAAGAACTCTGGGCTGAAGCCAGGGGCATTTTCAATGAAGAATGCAAAAAGAAACTAATCACAGCCAAAAAGAAAGAGAGCCTCACTGGACTACAGATGAAATTCTTCAAGCAGTCAAGGGCAGACAAGAAGCAAAAGTAAAAGGTGTCAGAAATAGGGTCAGAATCATGATTGTAACTGATGAGTTACTTGTGTGCAAGGACTGTTTGACCATTTGTGAACAACAACAGAGAGAGCTACTATAATAATCCATAAAATAGATGACAGTGAAATAGATGAAAACATAAAAGGAGGAACAAGAGACTTCTTCCACAGAATCAGAGAAATCCAAGGGAAATATAAACCTAAAGTAGAAATGCTATACAAGCAAGGGAGCACATTACATCACCAAATACAAAATAAATAAATAAATAAATAAATAAATGAAACAATACTGAAGAAGTATTTAAATGGGATGAAAGGATGACAGATTTGAACCTACAATTTTAGAACATGAAGTGGAAACTGCACTCAGGAGACCAGAGTTAAATCTATCACTAGGAACAAATGTTGCACCAACAGAACTGTTTCAAGCTACGGAGACAGAATCTGAAATAGTTCTAACTAAAATCTATTGACAAATATGGAAACTAAAAGAGTGATCCACAGATTGGAAATGGTCAATATACATTCCAATCCCCAAAAAAGGGGACACAAAGTAACCACAGAAGCATTGTATTAATTTCCCATGCAAAGTGATGCCCAGATTCTACAACAAAAGTTTTTACCACATGTAGAGTGAGAAATGCTAGATGTCCAGGAAAGGAAGATGCACTAGGCGTCATATTGTAAACATAGATTGGATAATGGTGCACACCAAAGAATTTAGAAAAAAAATCAGCCTCTGCTTTATAGATTATACCAAAGCTTTTGATTGTGTAGATCATGAAAAACTATAGGTTGATTGTTTTGATAAATTACCTGTACTTAGGACAGGAGGCTAGTGTCATGAAACAGAATGGTCAGGCAAGGAGGTCAGGCAAGGCTACATTTTATCACCCTGTCTGGTTAAGCTGTATGCTGAATATACCATACATAAAGCAGGATTAGACTCAGAGGAAGAGGGCGTGAAAATTGGAGGAAGGAACATCAACAATTTAAAATATGGTGATGACAGCATACTACTAGCAGAAAAGAGCTGTTGGGATGATTACTGAAGAAAGTCAAGGAAGAAAGTGCAAAGGCAGGTTTACAGTTGAACATTAAGAAAACAAAATAATGACTACAGATGATTTACAAAACATTAAAGTAGATAGTAAAAACATTGAAATAGCTCAAGACTTTCCATACCTTGGCATGGTCATTAATCAGAATAGAGACTGCAGCAAGAAGTCAGAAGAAGGCTAGGACTTGGAAGGACCTGAGGGAACCAGAGATCCTCATGATATATCATTGAATACTAAAGCTAGAAGATCAAGCATGCTGTATTATTATTATTATCATCATCATCATCATCATCATCATCATCATCATCATCATCTTATATCCTGCCTTTCTCCCAATACAATTTAAGAACAGTACAACACTATTAAAATATATAAATATAAAATTTAAAAAAAACAATTACACAATTTTAAGAGTTCATAAAGTTGTAAGTTAATATATAAATTATTAAAAATGCAAACTATTAAAATTTATATAGCACAACATTAAAACCCCAGTCCTTATCAGCTTAAAAGGCCTGACTACACAAAAACGTCTTTACCTGACATTGGAAGGGCAGCAGGGATGAAGCCATCCTGGCCTCTCTAGGGAGGGAGTTCCAAAGCTTGGGAGCTGTCACTGAGAAAGCCCCCTCTCTTGTTCCCACCAAATGTGCCTGAGAGGGTGGTGGAATAGAGAAAAGGGCCTCTCCCAATGATCTTCATACTTTGGTGGGCTTGTACAGGTAGTGGTTTGAGTGTAAGGCTATGACTTTGAAGACCAGGGCTTGAATCCCACTTTAGTCATGTAAACCTACTGGGTGACCTCAAGCAAGTCACACACTCTCAGCCTCAAAAGATGGCAATAGCAAACTCCATCTGAAGAAGCTTACCAAGAAAGCCCCATGATAGGTTCACTTTAGGGTTGCCATAAGTCAACCTTAAAGGCACACCACCACCACAACAACTAAAGTTAGGATTGTCCGTGTCATTGTATTTCTCATTTCTATGTATTATTGTGAAAGTTGGGCAGCAAAGAACGCTGATAGAGGAAAATCAACTCATTTGAAATGTGGGGCTGGAGAAGAATTTTATAGATACTGTTGACTGCTAAAAAGATAAATCAATGGATTCTAGAGCAAATCAAGCCTGAACTCTCCATAGAAGAAAGATGACTAAACTGAGACTGCCATGCAATGGACATATCGTGAGAAAATATGACTCACTAGAAAATAATGCCTAAGTTAGAAGGCAGTAGGAAAAAAAGAGAAAGACAGTGTTCCATACCACAGAGTCAATCAAGAAAGTCACAACTCTGACCCTGCTAGATCTGAGCAGAGTTGTTGGTCATTGGGTGATTTGTGGGAATCTCTCATTCATAGGGATGCCATAAGTTGAAGTTGACCTGACACAGTTAACAACACCATATGCCTAACAGCCTACCATCATAGTTGTTTCACGAAATTAAAGCAGGTGGTAGGGAAAGAGTTTCCGACTTTACATAAAGGAGAAGGATGAAAGATATCCTTTCCATAAAGAAAAAGGATGAAAGATTTCCAAACACCCAAAATCATTTTAAAACTGTCTGTAATATCTGTCACAGATGGTTTTAAAATGATTTGGGGGTGTTATTTTCAAAATGACTTGCAGGTGACTAAAAGTGGAACACATGGCCCTGAATAACTTTTATTTCTTAGTGCATTTTGTTTTGATGCTGAGTCCCTTTCTTCTCCCTGTTATCTAAATAAGATTTTGATAAGCTATTGCCATTAATATGTTATTTGAGAAACCTGCATGCATCTATCAGTATTTCTTTCTGAGGTTTGCTTAGAGGAAATGGGAAGCAGATAGGACAGCAAAAAAGTGGCTGTTGGCATATGATTGTAAGGTCAGTTAGTAACTTTGTAGGCTAAGTTCAGGAAAACAATTACCTCAGTTTACCAAACATGCATAGATTATTTGCTGCTCACATTTTAAAAAGGGATGAAGAAAGGAATAGAAGCATGGGCTTCCATTTTTGGAAGAGAAATAATCTGAATCCTGTACAGTTTGAGAGAAATTTACAAAAGTAAAGGCAGTCTCAGATACAGTATTTTTCTGCCTGAGGTAGACCATTACATAAGGAAAAGTAAATGCACTCTAAGGCTGCATCCACACTGCAGAACTAATCCAGTTTGATATCACTAACTGCCATGGCTCAGTGCTATGGAATTCTGGGAACTGTAATTTTGTGAGACATTCAGCCTCTTTCAGGAAGCTCTGTTGCCACAACAAACAATAGTGCTCAGAATTCCATAGCACTGAGCCATGGCAGTTAATGTGGTGTCAAACTGGATTATTTATTCAGTTTGGATGCAGCCAGAATTTTTCTTCTCAGGAAGAGCATTACATAAGGAAAAGTAAATGTAGTTGCAGATATTTTTCTGCCTGTGTTAGAATAATAAATTACCATCCCACCCCCATTCTGTCATTCTAATCAAGGTGTATCATACCCAAAGCCAATGACTGTGATATATAAGGTATAAAATCCCACACTTCTTCTCAGCCTGGCAGTTAAAACACAATAACAAAGTGAACAACCATTTGCTACACTTTCAAAACCCTCAAAAATCACTGACTGAGACTTTACCTAATGGTAAGGGAAATGGCTTTTTCTGCCACAGAGGCTATGGATGCTGGAAACAGGAGATGGAAGTTGAAGAGTAGAAGATGGAAGCTGTTTTATTGCTCTGAATATATGTCACCAGATGTGGCTCAGAAATTGCCACTGAGACAGAAACCAACAGTTTGATTGTTGTCAGGGGACAATTCTTGAGAGACCTACATTGCTTACCTATTCATTTCAAATTAAGTCCACACACTTACCTTTGAGAAAGTGTTATTGAACTACATGAGACTGACTTTTCAGTAGATGTAGCATTACATTATAAAGGTTCTTAGTCAGGCTTTTCTTTTAAAGCTGTGAATGTTTTCAGGTTTGCTTACCTGAGGGAATGCCTCCTGTAAGCTTCTGATCCTCATAGATCTGTGAGGGAAGCCTATGTCAATCAATTTCTTTGGCTAGCAAGTACAAAGGAAAGAGAAGCACCACAACATTGACCTTCTTTCCATGCAAGGCATGGTGTATTTTGCCTTTGGACACAGTTAGGAAGAAAGCAAAAATTTACCTCCTTTGGCAAGTGGCTAGAGTGGCATAAATTTAGTTTTGAAACTACTGTCTGATTTTATGTCATATCTAGACTATATTCCAGTTTTTTAAATACAGTGGAGTCTTGGTATCCACTGAGGTTTGGTTCCAGGATTCCTTATGGATATCAAAATCTGTGGATGCTCAAGTCTCATTATATACAGTGAGGCAGTAAGTGTCCCTTATACAATTTAGACACAGATCCTAATCTGTGTATCCTCAAGTCACATTATATACAATAGTGTAGTAAGTATCCCTTATACAGTTGGCCCTTCTTATACACAGATTTTTTTATACATGGATTCAAGCATTCACGGTTTGAAAATGTTCCAAAAAAGTATAAATTTCAAATATCAAACCTTGACTTTCCATTTTTTATAACGGACACCATTTTGGTATGTCATTTTATTTAATGGGACTTGAGCATCCACAGATTTTGATATCCATGGGGATCTTGGAACCAAACCCCAGCATGTAACAAGGGTCCACTGTATAAAATGGCGACATCAAAGGGGTGGCTTTTGTTTTTTGGTTGTGTGTGTGATTGTGTGTGAGAGAGGGGGAGAAATACTTTCAAGCCATGGATAGTTGAATCTGTGGATGCACAATCCATAGATATGGAGGGCTAACTGAATGTTTATTGGAGTTCTTATGTGTGTTGGGTTGATTCTTGTGAATGGAAACCTCAAAACTGAATAAATAATAATTGTATGTTGGAATGAATAATATAATCATCTAAAGTGCTGTAGTATGTTATGATCCTGTTCTTTCAAAAGGTATAATTACTTCTTGAGCAAACAGTAGAACTGAGAAAACGTTGTATTAGTGGAAACCAAGGCCCTGTGCAGACGGGCCTTAATGGCCTGGCTGGGGGCAGAGTTGGGGCATAGTGTCCATATGATGCATGCTCCAGATCTGCCCTCAGGGTGGCATGATGCGTACCACACTGTATGGTTCCCGGTGTCATGCCACTCTTCTCGTGCTGCGTCTGCATGACGCAGTGCCAAAGGAATGCCGCAAAACTGTGGTGCTGCAGCTATCGTGCCCTTTCATGGCACAAAAAGGAGCCAGGGCTCCTTTTTATGCCCTGGAAAGGCCAAATCCATGTGGTTGCTATGGACCTAATCTGGCTGTAAAAGGGGCGACTGGAGGGCGCTCCTTTAGGGCTGTCTGCACAGCCCCATAGATAATATAGGACCATACATAAAAGAGCAGATGGGGTTTTAGTCTATTTTTAACTTGTGTATATTTTATGTGATTTTATATTATATTTTATATTGTATATATTTCATGTGATTTTATATATAGATGTTTGAATTGTTTGAATTTTATAACAGTTTTAAAGATTTTACCTGTGAGCTGCCTTGGGTCCTTCTGGGGAGAAAGGCGGGATATAAATGAAATAAATAAATAATACTGTGTTAATGAGTTGGGTAAATAGCTCTTTCAGGAAAAAAATGTAGAAGTATAAAAAGATATAACTACAAATTTAGGATTTCTTGGTCTGTACAGTTTCTTATTGATTTTATATCAATGCAATGTGCTTCACATTTCAGGTCACAATTTTTGTGCACAAGGACACACATGTGGTGAAAATTCAGAGTGCAGAAATTGGAATACACGAGCAACTTGTGAATGCAAAAGTGGTTATGTCTCTGTCCAAGGGGATTCTGCCTATTGTGAAGGTAAATAATGTTTTCCACAATGTGACTGGACCATAATCTATTAACACAAATGAGAATATCTTCATTTGATTTTAGTTGTAGAAAGTTCAGATGACCTAGACAGATGGAAATTTCATTTGTGCAATTCCCAAGTGACTGCCTTATTTCTTGGCATGATAAAATAAAATGTTATGCTTCTGGCTTTGATTGTGTATGTAATATAGATTTCAGTAATGCTGGTGCCTAGGCTGACAACAAACATGATATGCTGGTATTTAATGATATTTGTGAACAGACACCAAATTGATAACTGTTGACAATTGTATCATTGATATTTATGACTGTAATTGACATCTCAAGAAATGTGAGGGTATACAAAAACTGGTGTTTTCTCAATAGCAACATGGTGGAAAACCTGTCTCAGGGGCTCATATGAATATTCACTGAAAAGCATTTCTGTGTTTGTAATCCAACCCTGTTGGGTTTCATATTAATGGAATTTATCTTCAATTTTAGCCTGATTGTCCAACTGGCTTTTTAAAAAAAGCTAGATACCTGTCATTCAGAAAGAGTGTGCGTGTGTGTGTGTAGTTGTATTAGGGCATGCATAGGTTTACTATGAATCACGTCCCCTAACTCTGAGATATAAAACTTGGTTTTATACTCAGTTTAACAATTTTATTTATTTTTAACTTCACTGTAATACTGCTAAGTACTTTAAATGGCTCTTTGGGTTGTGTTCTTGGTAAGAGGATGAAAAGCCCTCATATTCTTCCTAGTGAAGTTTTTATTATGTTTACATGATAAACATGTAATATGCCCTTTCATATTTACAGAATTTTATCGTATGGATGTGTGTCTCTACCATGTTTTCCCGCTGCTTTTTCTATCTTTCTTTTTATTGAAAATGTATGTTGAGGAAAAGATGGAAATGCCTGTTGATTGTTTGTACTAAGAGCTTTCCTGGGTGACAGTATATTATGTTTACACAAGTTGAACACAGTTAGAATGACTTCATCATGTTTGTGACTTTGGTTTGGCTGAAGTGCCCAGGAAAGTAAAATTTTCCAGAGGGAATTTTTCTTTCATTGTGACTGGTAAAACAGAGAATTTCTGAATATCTTACCTTGCAAATTAAAAGCAACAATCAAGTTTCCTAAGTAGCTCTAAATGCTTTAGAGCTGTGACACATTGAAAAGCTTGCATTAATCACATAACTTGCCAAGTGTTTCTTGCTTTCCATTTTGGACAAAAAGAAGAATGAATAAAGAAGGGAGGAGACCTCAAAGAACAGTAGTTTTAAACCTTAACATGCTGTTCTTGGTGCACTGTTGAGGTCCAAGAACTACATTCTTTCTCGCTATTGATTGTTCCAGCCATTCTCTGGAAGTTCATGGGAAAGAAATATGAGTGAATGTTGTTTTCATAGTGCCTTGGGGAGTACACTGATACAAGCCATAGTAGTGCTGGAGTTTTTCGGTAGGTGAGGGACTTGCTCTCAAGTCCTCACATGGCCATGGTGTCTTGAGGGACAATATTGTGTGAAAGAACTGGCCCTCCTTACATGATGTGCAGAAAAACTATCCATTTCCAGACAAGGCAGTGCACAAAATGTGAATGTTATTAAGTTCTGGACCAGAGGGCTGGTACTTCCAGACACTCTACTCTTACAGGGTGGCAAAATGGGGTGGAGCCCAAGAGAAAGGTTTATCCCCAAAAGGATATAAAGCCTTTGTTGACTTTTATATCCAGTAAAGCAGCTCATCTACTTGGAAGTATCCAGGATTCTTCAGCCTGATCTGTCTGACAGATTTGAGTATGGCTGACTCCTCCCTTCTGCTATGATAGTATCTTTCTCCATGGGGAGGGGCACGTGCTTGCTCTGTTCTTCTTGTTTAAATCTTGAGGTGGTGACCTTTTACATCCTTTATCAGGCACAAACAGGCTGTCTGATAACAGACCTGTCCATGTGTACATGATAGGAAAATATGGGGTCTACTTTTTCTTCTGTTGCACTTGAAAAAAAGGTTTAAAAGGTCCCAGTTGAATATCTTATATGTGTTCTTTAGCACTTTCTCTATAAAGCATGGTGCCTTCTAATGGTACACACATTAGAATATGTGTTCTTATACGTGTTCTTTAGCACTTTCTCTATAAAGCATGGTGCCTTGTACACACATTAAGGTGATAAACTGACATAAAAGGAATTCATTTTGTCTTGCATAATTTTCTCTCTCTATTTATGGCACTAGTAGCTATTAGCACAGCAGCATGGGTATTTTACTTTTTTAAAAAATGCTGCCTTCACAGTTAATCTTGAGCTCTCATTCCTCTATTGGCATCTGAGATGGAGAAGAAGCAACATACTTAACAAACTGTTAAAGTATACTGCAGGGAGAGAAGACTAGAGTATAATTAGTAGAGAGACGTTTGTGGGTATTTGTTCTGCTTGGCTACTCTGAAGATATATTGTTTCCTTATACATATTATGAACTGAGTGGGTAATATTGTGCTAGTCTTGATGATCAGATTACTAGAATCATAGAAGTTACAGTATTGCTGGCCTATTGCTTTCATCGACCCTTATGAGGGAATATTAGTCCCTCATATGATAGGACCCTGGCAGAGGAGAGTATATTAAGAAAGCTCTTTGTACTGCAGAGATTGTGAGCCTCAAATTGCTCTATAGATGCCCCTTACAAATCAATGGAAGATAATAAGGCTTTTTGGCAGCAAAAGTTCAGAATATCATCTATACTATGTATTTCTTCTCTCCATCTACTCCTACTTTTTTTAATTTAATGCATGCATCTTCCCTTGAGCATGCAAAGTAAGGCTAGAGCAACATTTTGAAAACCTCTTTCCCTGGAGTTTCTTTAACCTGATGGCAACTTGTTTAATGTGTTTTTCCCACAGCAGCATTTTGGTTCAAAGTCAAATTGGCTGGAAAATATCATCTTGGATGGAAAGAGAGTGTTATAATTTTAACTATACAGATTAGCTGAAATTGTAACTAAATACTAAACCAATTTGGGGGGGGAGAGAAGAGACTTTTACAAATATATTTTCTTCAGAAAATTATTTATTTAGTTGTGTGTGTGTGTGTGTGGGGGGGTGGAAATGGTCATAGGGATGATTCCGGTCAAATTACTAGGAAAATCCTATGGAGGCCAAATTGAATAGGATGCTATAGATCCATTGGATGTAAATTTGGTCTCTGTTCAGTGAAAATGGACACTTTTCAATTTCTACAGCCATGAGATTTTAGTAGGATTCTGGTAGAGGTAAGCACCACTGCTTGTGTATTAGATCCCTGCCTTTTCTAGAGTATTAAAAAAGCCAGAGGGAGGCTGGCTGAGTAAGTAGAGGGAGTGGTCAATGTCTTGATAAAACAATGCCGTGTTTCAACATACGGAAAGGAGGTAGTTATAAGACAATTGTTGAAAAAGCCCTCCCTGGATTCAACCATGTTGGACAGCTATCAGACATTGTGAAGTCAAAGGCGTTCACAGCAGGAATCCATACTATTTTGTGGGGTTTTCATGCTATATGGCTGTCTTTTGGAAGAGTTTATTCCTGATGTTTTGCCAGCCCAAAAGGATCTGTGAACCCCACTTCCTGGAAGGTAAAATAAATCACCTGGACTGCATGTTAATGGTTACTCCAGCTCAGACATCAGAAGGGTTGCTAGACCCAGAAAAAAAACCCATAATAGTGAAGACAAACAACCACCCAAAGGGAAGGTATTTTTACCATACAGTGGGCCCTTGGTATACGCGAGAGATCCGTTCTGGACCCCCCACACACATAGCAAAATCCGTGTGTGCTCAAGTCCCATTGTCCCCAATGAAGGTGCGGGTGCATGCGCACCACCATTGGGGACAAAATTCCCTCTCCTTCCCTCCCCTTTCCCTCCTTCCTTCCTTCCCTCTCTCCCTCTCTCCCTCCCTGCTTACCTGCTCATCACTGCCGCTGCCGCCTCAGCCTCTTCATCGCCACTGCTGCTGGAAAGGCCAAGTGGTGGTGTTGGAGGCCAAGAGGCCTCCAGGCTGGCCACCTGGCCCTTCTGTGGCGGGCTTGAGCACAGCCTCCCAGCCTCCTCCCCACCTTGACCTCCTTGCCACCGCCACCATCATGGAAAGGCCAGGTGGTGGTGTTAGAGGCCAAGAGGCCTCTAGGCCACCACCCGTCCCTTCTGCGGTGGCGGTGATGCGAAAGCCATGGCTGCGAGGAGGCCGGGAGGCCATGCTGGAGGCGAAGCCTAGTCCTCCTCACCACCACCACCTCTGCCACTGCCGCGGAAGAGCTGAGTGGTGGCCTGGAGGCCTCTTGGCCTCCAATGCCACCACCCGGCCTTTCCTGTGGCAGCTGCGATGAGAAGGCCTAGGTGGTGGCGGTGGTGATGAGGAGGTTCCGTGGTGGCAGTGGCAACTGAGGAGGTAAGCAGGGAGGGAAAGAGGGAGGGAGGCAGGGAAGCAGGGAAGGAAGGGAGGAAAAGAGGAGGGGAGGAGAGGGACTTTTGTCCCCAATGGCGGCGCACGTGCATGTGCGCTGTCATTGGGGACAATATGGGTTTGCCATCTGCGGATTTTCAAATCCGCACTTGGCAAACCCGTGTAAAAGAAGGGCCCACTGTACATGAAAGGGGTCACAGATAGAGTAGGGAAACTAGTGAGGAAACACCATCTCCAGACGATCTACAAACTGACCAATAAAATCCAGCAAATGCTGCAGATCCAGCAAATGCTGCACTCAGTGAAGGACAGAGAGACCCTCTTATGGCTACAGGAGTTTACCACACAGCAGGCAGCTGCGAACAAGTCTGCATAGGGATGTCCAAACATGAATCAAGGAACCTGAGAGACACTGCAGATTGGGTCATCCAGAAAAATCAGCAGTAGCAGAAAATGTTATAAACCATCCGAGGAATAAAATGCTATTTGAAAACTCTGAAATCCTCGACCATGCTATCAGGTCAGAATGTACAGGGAAGCCATTGAAATCCACAAACACCTGGACAACTTCAACAGGAAAGAAGAAACCCTTAAAGTAAGCTACCAGTCCTGAAAAACACTAAAGCTGAATGAACCTTTTCATGCAAATGAAAACCACTAAGGGTGAGGGGGATTTTTCAGCCGACAATGGATCATTAATCAAATGGACACCTTGAGGCCTTGCCATTCAGCAACAGAACAATACACAGATTAACATGTAAATCATTTCCTCTCAACACGCACACACACACATTACTCATTCCCATGCCAGCCTTCTCTAAAGATGCCAGCCACAGATGTTGGAGAAACATCAGGAATAAACTCTTCCAGAACCTGGTCACATAGCCCAAAACCCCCACAAAAAACTATCAGACATGAAGTCGAAGGCTTTTATGGCCGGCATCCATAGCTTTTTGTGGGCTTTTCAGGTTATGTGGCCATGTTCTAGAAGAGTTACCTCCTGATGTTCGCTACAGATGCAGGCAAAACCTCAGGAAGAAACTCTTCTAGAACATGGCCACATAGCCTGAAAAACCCACAAAAAACTAACTATCAGACAGTTTCCAACATTCAAATTTTGGGCAAGGTACTAGAGTATGTGGTAGCTTCCCAGCTCTGGTGAGGGGAATTAGAGGAGATGGATTACTTAGACCCTTTTCAGCCTAGTTTTCAGACCTCACCATGGGAAAGAAATAACTTTGGTCACCTTGGTGGATGACTTAAGCTGGGAACTGGGTGTGGGAAAGTGTCCCTGTTGGTTCTGGTGGACCTCTCTGTTTTCTGATGCTCTGGTGAATAGGGCCCGGAGCAATGGATTCCGACTACAGGAAAAGAGATTCCACCTCAACATTAGGAAGAACATTCTGGCAGTAAGAGCTGTTCAACAGTGGAATGTGCTCCCTTGGTGTCCTGTGGTGGAGTCTGCTTCTTTGAAGGGCTTTAAATAGAGTCTGGATGGCCACCTGTCTGGAGTGCTTTGATTGTGAGTTCCTGCATGGCAGAGGGTTGGACTGGATGGCCTTTGTGGTATCTTCCAACTGTGATTCTATGATTCTCTGCAGCTTTCAATACCGTTGACCAAGTTATCCTTCAGGACCACTTTGCTACATAGAACCTGTTGTTTTTAAAAAGAAATGTGAACAGGAGGCACGGTCTGAATCAGATTGCTATGTTCTCAGGCCAAGGCTTAGAAAATTACCTTCTTAAAAGTAAATAGTAATGCTTATAGTTCCTGGGAACTATAATTGGTTGTTCCTATACATAACAGTTTTTAGAAGTAACTCTTATTCAGGGGTAACTAGAATAGTTTTATTGAGTTATATTTTTAGAAGGGCATTGTAATGATATAAAACACCTTAATGTGTAAGGCAATGCCCCTTTAAATCTACAAGTAACTAAATCAATTACAGTTATGGTAGAAAGGCGACATTATTGCTTGTTATTTTAATTATTCACACACACACACACACACAAATCCTGACAAGTAACTTATTATTTGTAATTAGTTTCTTCCACGTTCTGCCTCTGATGACTCCTTGTGCTATTTCACCACTATTTTCCAGTAAATGCACATGAATCATTAGGTGTCATTTTCTCATATGCATGGTTGTAGTGCATTCAGGAAGACTGTTCACTTTCACAGCAGACAGATGCAGGGAAGGAGGCAGAGAGCAGACTGAAATATATGGGGCATCAGGCATAAATTTTATATTATATCTCCTGCCATGCTGTTGTTCAAAGTAGGATTAGATGCCATTTCACCAGGTGCTATAGGTCCTCATATAAATATGCTTAGAAATTTCCTTTCCACATGGAACAAAAAACATAGTACTCCCTTTATGGCCATTTTATTAGGGATTAATTTTAGGACAATGTTATCTTAATAACTGCTGTATGTTGGCTTATATCATAGAATTTCACACAGGCATAATCAATGTCTTTGTAAACAAAAAATAAACATTTCTATAAGTGTTATAGAGGCAACTAAAGCCAGGGTATAAATCAAGGTGTGATAATTTCAGATTTGTTCCACTTGATTTAAAAGGGTTGAAAAAGAAATTATATTTCCTATAGATTGTTTTTGAGATATGTGTTTTCATGGATTTTACAAGTTATCTGAGAGCAATGGCATCATGGTGCAGTAATAACCTACTATGTTCATTAAGTCTAAACTTGCACATTATGAATCTCCTTTCCCTTATATTTTTAACAAAGAGTATCTCTAAAAAGAGATACTTGGCCTCCTGGTTTCAAGATATTGTTAGTACTGAAACTGAGGGCTTGTCTACACCGGTGAAAAATGCTTCACTCACCCTGAAGCCAATGCTGGCAGTTGTTACAAAGTATGACTGCTTCCAGGAAGGATCTGTGTATTTTTGCCCTGATCCTGACTTTACGCCTATGATCTTGGGTTCATTGCACATATCAGATTTGGCCCAGTCCAGTTGTCCACATGCCAAAAGCCACACCATTCCCCTTTCTCTGCTCAGGAGCCACCACTACTGCTTCCTTTGGAACAGGAGCTCCATGTAAAGGCTGGCTGGCATGCTGTTGCTTCTGCTAAATTCAGAATGGGATGCTCATAAGATTAATGGGGGGGGGGGGATAGAACACCCCCCTACTTGTTGATCCCATGGTGGGGCGTACCAGTCTGACCTCAGCAGAAACAACAGGAATGGCCAGACTCTCACATGGAGGTGCTTGGATGGTGACACTGTAGTGGCAGTGACAGTGAGCAGCACCAAGGGGGACTGGCCAGCAGGGCCAATGCAGTGTTGGCCCAGCTGGCCCATGTGCACAACGATATGGTGTCACACTAGATTTGACCAAGTCTTCACCCTGAATGCACATTCAATGGAGTGTGGCTTTTACCTTTCCACTCAGCTCCTAACAGCACGGAGGAAGAACATAACAAAGCAAACACCTATAATGTGTATCACCAAAGTCACTGTTTTCCAGGTGTAAGCACAGTTTTAAAGCCATGTATAGTAATGTCCTTTCTCTTTTGCTGTAAAAGGAACACATTGTATGTTACATGCAGATGGATTTCCTTCTGTGTTTTTGTAAGCTTCCTTTAACTGAAATCAGCCCGAGAGACTGTGCTAGGGAACACTTTTTACTTTGTTCCCAGGTGCTGTTTGTCCTGCAGGTAAAAATATGTATTATATTTCCCAGGCCAAATGTTGGCAATTGGTAGAAGGAAGGGAAGGGACTTTGCACCTGTATGGGAAATGGTTAGGCAGCAGAAATGATTGGGCAATGGGAAGGGGAGTATTTACACCAGGGAAAATTATGGGGAAAATGTTAGAGATCCCTTCTACAGTATCTTCATTTCAAGTAAACTGGCATATCTCTATAGCTGCATTACACTTTGCACTGATGATTTTCAGAGATGCAATATCTCGTCATAGATCTGCTTATTGTGTAGTTAATATTGCAAGCTTCTGATTTCTACAACTTTATGCATACGAACAAAGGTGGCAAATTTTTATTTCCCTTGAGTTCACAGTACAAGCTTTCTGAAATACAGCTTTTGATAGTTGCCTGTTCTCAGAACATGCATTTTAGTAGATTTCCCTTCTCAAGCTATGGAAAATGCATGCTATAATCTTTCCAGACACTGCTGTTTCTGTTTCATGAACAGTGGGCATCTGCTCTCCTTGACACAAGTTACTACTGCTGCTGTTGTTTTACAGATCTGTGTACAAATGGTGTGGTTGCCTCTGTTACACACCCCTTCCTTCAAGGATCAAAGAATTTCAGACTGCACCACAGGTACCTTTGAAAGTACCAGCAGTTCAGGTGGATTTTTGTTCTGTCCATTCCCTCTAATTATGTATTTCCCCTTTGCAGTAGCTGCTGGATGTTGCAGCCATGTCTTCTGAGCCAATTGATTTGAAACTACTGTCTATTTTGCTACATAGTTTGTTTGTCTTAATTCTCTCTTTTCACTTCTAAGGGACGCATTCCCTGTTTCTATTCAGCTGTCTGTTTCCATCTCAGTATGCACAATGAAACACCTGTGGTATCCAGACATGCTGATCATAAAGTAAACATGAACAAAGCTAGTCTTACATATGTAATTCTTCAGAATTGTGCAGAATTTTCCCACCAAAGGTGCAGAAATCAATACTGGGAGAGATCAGGGAGAAGAAGAAAGAAGTGGCTTAAAATACACCCCACTCTTCTACTTTTTCATTCAGGTTATTTTGGCTGTTCTTCCTGGGACTGTAAATCAGGAAAATGTGTATGTATGTGATACTTTATCTGCAGATTACCATCACCTATGTATCATAGGAACATCATTCCAACTAAGCATCCTGTGAGAATAATTCTTCCTTTTTTTAAAAAAAATGATCTTTCATTTTGTTCATTTGTAAATGTTTTTGAATATAATTTGCTACAGAAAGCCAAGGAAAGTATGGAGGCCTACTCCCTCCTCTTCTTAAGACTTTTAACCTTAATGGTTTAGAGCAGCAGTTCCTAACCTGTGCTCTGAGGAGTTCTTAGGGAACTGCATACACTTCCCAGGTGCTCCGCAGCTGCTTCAGGAAAATGAAAGATGTAAAAATTAAATGAAATTAAAGAATAAGAAACAAAAAAGTAGCACTACTACTAAACACTATTAACTTGTAAGACATAGGGTAGGCCTCTTAGGGGCTCTGCCATAGAAATCGGTTCTAAAAAGGGCTCTACCAGTAAAAAATGGGAACTCCTGGTTTAGAGACTTTGGGCTAAAACTAATGGCTATAGCATTAGTCCTTCCTAGAATACACCCATTAAAATCAATTGGATTAGTTGTAATACATACACCTTGAATCTCATTTCTGGAGAAAGGTGGGATATAAACCTAATAAATAACTTCCATTCATTTCAGATGTATACTCAAAGGAGTGCTAATGTTGGATTTAGCCTTCATACACTCCCAGTATCTAATTTCCTTTCAGTAGGCTTTTACAGTTTTGTAGTTATTGATGGAGTACTGAGTGCCTAGCTTAATATATCCAAGAATGTTGTTGTTGTTTTTTGTTGTGTGCCTTCAAGTTATTTTCAATTTATGGTGACCCTAAGGGGCTTTTCTGGGCAAGATTTGTTCAGAGGAGGTTTGCCATTGCTTCTTCCTGAGGCTGAAAGCATGTGACTTGCCCAAGATAACCCAGGGAATCAAATCCTGGTCTCCAGAGTCATAGTCCAACATTCAAACCACTATGGCATGCTGTTCCCATGAATGTTAGCTCTGTAGTATTCATATTTTCATTCCCATTTCAGCTTTTCTCTGCCTTAATATAAAAGAAAGACAAGAAGTAAATAAAAGTAGGTGTCAAAGATACTTTTTTGTGTGATTGACCTTTAGTTCCTAATAAGGAGGCTGCTTTCTGGTTCGTATCTGAAGAGAGTGCTACTTGGCTTAAATGGCTTTTTGCTTCTTTTATCCACACTTGATAGAGAAGAAGACACAGGACTTAAATTGGTGGATTAATTTGAAACCACTTAGTTGTACTTGGTTTCTGGATGACTGGATCAGAGTCTTTGTCTTGAAAGGTCAATTAGTTATCCAATATTCTCTGTTGTTGTGGAAAAGGGAAAACAACATTTACAGTTTATTTATTCCTTTTGTTTACTTTTCTTTAGATAAAGTGCTGGAGTATGGCTATAACAATGTATTTAATAGCTCATCACTTGATAAGAAGATCTTGGACAGAAATGTCCAATTATCATTCAGTAAAATACTTTAGCATTAAGTAATGCAAAATTAATGGTGTTTTGTACTATTTGTATTCTAAATAGTAATGTTCCATTCTGCTTAGTTGCACGTTTAATTGATAATATGTTTAATGATGTTCTTGGCTGGGAACTGATTGTAGAAAAAAAGCATGGCATTAACTGTGAACTCTTCACCTCTGGATTAATCTTTTCAACTGAAAAATGTTTTCCTCTGGTTGTAGGTCAAAATGAGCATGTTAAAAGATTCTTTAGCTTTCAGCCAGGTTTACAGGTCAGAGTCAAATCTTACTTGTCTCTTTTTGTTGGCACTTGGTACAAATTGACAGGCAACTTATCAAAAGACCTGTGGAAGTCTTGTATGTGACATCACACTCCTTTTCACACCAATGATGCTGTCTAATCCTATCAGTTTTGAAATGGTCTTTAATATAAAATGGCATAATTATTTTATTATTTTCTTTACTCTCCATTTTCTTCCTCCTGCTCTTTTTTGTTCCAGGGACTGCTAGCTTTAAATTGTGTGAAATGATTGACTCATCCAGCCAAGTACAGTTCTCCCTCCATTTTCACAGACTTGGGATCTGCACCCCTTGATTATCTGTGAGGAGTGAACAGAGGAAGTTAAAATGGGGCACCCCCATGGGGGCATGCCTCTGTTCAAGCCAATAGGGCTTGAATATGCGTGGTTTTCCATTTTCATGGTGGTGGGAGTCTGGAAAGGATCCCCCGTGAAAATTGAGGGAGGACTGTATTATCTATTTTAACATTATCCAGATTCTTAAACAGAGAATTTACAAACCTGTTAACTGAGATCCTTTGATGGTGATACAAAGCAACTGATGTACCACTAAGCTACAAGCCTTCTTGTAGATGCTGTAGTCTGGAAGCATTAACCATCACATAAGTATGTGGTTTTCCCCATACTAACAAATTCTAGCCACCATGGTTGGTCAGAATGCACTAGCAATGCAATATCTCTAGGGCAGCAATGTCCAGACTCTGGTCCTCCAGGTGTTTTGGACTTCAGCTCTCAGAAGCCTCAGCCACCTTGGCCAATGGTCTGGTATGCTGGAAGCTGAAATCCAAAACACCTGGAAGACCAGAGTTTGGGTATCACTGCTCTAGAGAATACTTGGCTTAGCAGTAATACATGTGAAAAAA
>NC_056522.1:291944362-292018797 GCF_019175285.1 Sceloporus undulatus | reverse complement strand
TAAATGTGCCCTACTTAGCACTGCTTAAATGTCAACTGATATTCTGTCTTCAGTAAAAAGGGTGCAAGTGAGTGTAAAACGGTCATATCATAGTATAAGGACAAAAAGTATTTGGAAGGTAAGGTATTAGAAGATGAAATTAAAAAAACATTTCATTTCCTTAACCAAAAAAATTTGAATGAAAATAAAGATTAAAATAAAGATTATGGGAGGGGTGAGCTCATATTAATAGTGAGCCAAAACATACTGCAAAAATTATCCAGTTTAAGACTGCTTTAATGGTCTTGGCTCAGTGCTAGGGAATCCTGGGATTTGTAGTTTATTGTGGCACCAGAGCTCTCTGACAGAGAAGGCTAAATATCTCACAAAACTACAGTTTTCAGAATTCCCTAGTATTGAGCCAGGGCAGTTAAAGCAGTTTCAAAAGACATTATTTCTGCAGTATGTTTTGCCCCTCGTACTAATGGCAGATGCTCATGTTCCAGTATGATTTCTTTTAGTTCTTTTTTGTTGTTGTTTCATATCAGCAAATTAAATTATTTTGAAAGTCTCTTACAAGACTTTAATCCTTTTCTCACTCTTGTCAGAATAATTCTTTGCAGGATCGTTTCATTCAGTCATATATTATAATGTAGGAACATCAGTGTTAAAACTACACGATGAAGCAAATCTGAGTTTGTTTTTGTATTTAAAAGACTAGATCCCTATAAAACCAGCATACATTTTTAAAATGCGTTCATAACCCTCAATTTTTTAGGCTTGTGTCATCAGCAAGTTGTGGAAAATGTTTTTAATTGTCATGAAAGAAAGAAAATTCAGACTCTACACAAATTTAAATTTAAAATCACAGAAATGTTTATGCTAGAGAGAATGTACAGATACAAATTTAATCCTTTGGATTTTAAAATATATTTTCTATCCTTAAATGAGATAGTTGCTTCAAATTTTCATTTGGAAAATCTGAAATAATATTGGTTTAAGGAGGGACATTTAAAATTATATGCCTTTTTCTCTTTCAGAATGCACAGCCAGTATACTTAGAGCCTAAAACATACTGTCTCAACTAGGAAGGAAGAAAATTGGTACAGAAGAGATACTGTATGTTCTAATTACTGAGGCAATAATACAATCAATGGGGAACTAAATCAAATACAGCTTAGAAAACTATTAAAATGTCTACTTACATTTCTGTTTAAAAAGTGGTTCAGTAATTACATTTCAATTGGAAATGTTGAAACAGACACCAGTGCAAAAATTGTTTCTGTTACCAAGCAGTTCAAAAATGAGAGCAAAATGGTCTGCTTTTAAAATTAAATTATGAGAGAGTTATGTGTATTCTCTTATAATTTAGGAAGAGCAAAGCCACAGATACTGGGATGGAAGCTCAGAAATCCATGGCCTAACCTTAAATAGGAACTTCCAGGTGGACAGAGATAGCAAGGCTATACAAAAATCAGTTCTCTTGCTTGCCTAAACTTCTTTCTCCTTCCTTTTTTGATACAATAGTTTCATTCTTACCCAGGCAGTAATATAGTTCCAGCTTTAAAAATGAAAGTTGTGTGGCACTACTTAAAGCTTTCTCTGCATCAGTGATGTATGACTGTACTCTTGGTCGGTCTCCCTTGTGGAGTCTTTTGAATCAATTTTTAATGATCATCCTTCTGTTTGTCTGCTCTTTCTTTCTTTCTTTCTTTCTTTCTTTCTTAAAGTCCTTAACAAGAGAAATTGATATTTCTGGCACCTAATTTACAATTTATTACATAGTAAACCACTCCAAAAGGTGTCACCTCCAACACAATGGTTCTCGGGGCCCATTGGCCCAGCGAGAAGGTTTTGCTGGCCTCTCATTGGAGAGACAGTATATTTAAACAAAAATGGCGCGCTTTGCGCAGCTGTTGGACAGGGAGGGGGCAGGGCTAAGCCTATTTAAGGCTCGCCTGCCCTTGACTCCCTGTCAGTTTGAAAGATCTGGCCCACCCTCCCTCCTCGACAACAGTGTAAGATTCATTCTGGTTGCTTCGGGGCCGGGTAGGAATTTTTGCCCTTGTTTTCCCAAGGATTTTTTGCCTACCCTACACTGTTGGATGGGGAATTGGATGATTGGCTTAGGGTGTGGCCATAAATAGGCCTCAGGCATAGGCGGGGGCGATAGATGGTTCGGTGAGCACCTCGGCACCCTCCTAAAGGGTGAAGGTGGGTCTCTGGAACGGAGGTTTACGTCTTGAGACTAAACATGAAGGGAAAGAGACTTGCCTTGGGGCTGGCTTGAGATTCAAACCCTCACTTAAGTCTTGAGAGTTAAGTGGGGAAGTCTTGGGTTGGCCTTCCGGATGAGGGCCAGTAAGGGGCAACCCAAATTATTAATTGCCCTTGGGGCTCGGGTGTTTTCGCCCTTTTTGGAAGCTGGGGATTTGGTCTTGGAGCAGACTGTCCGCCAGCTGTTCTCAAGAAATAAAGTTAAATAGGTTGAATTTTAATAAAGTTGCCCATTTTATAACCCAGTTCTCTGTGTCTGGTCTCGTTATTTAATGAGTTGGTCAGCAATGTGTTTTATGAAACTAGCATGGTATAATGGTTGGAGCATTGGACTACAACACTGGAGACCAGGATTTGATTCCTCACTCTGCCATGGAAACCCACTGGTTGACCTTGGGTGAGTCACACACTCTCAGCCCCCCAAAACCCAGTGATAGGTTTACCTTAGGGTTGACATAAGTTAGAAATGATTTGAAGGCACACAACAACAACAATAATGACAACATCTGACATGTGATGTCAGTGTCTCCTCCTCTCCCCCATGCTATTCACTATTTCCACTCACCCTGATTCTGATTCCCTTTATTTTTTCTTTTCTTTTAAAAAAAAAACTCTATCTATCTATCTATCTATCTATCTATCTATCTATCTATCTATCTATCTATCTATCTCCCCCCCTTCCAAAAGGCATGCTGAGGCATCGAGCTGGCTAAGAGCGTGTGTGGAAAAGAGCATGATGGCAGAAGCAGCTCCAGTTGTGCAATTGCTACGATGTGTGATAATAGCTGCTTTTAAATTGACATGTTTCCATTTTTATTAACTAGGATGATTGCAACAAAACAGGATTTGTGTGGTAATGTCCAGAGTCAGTTTGAACAACAACTACAACGGGTGCCCAAAGCAATTTTACACAGATAAAAATAATTAAAACATCAGGTTCACACATAAAAATATTCAAAATTACACTGACATAGTTTCTTAAAATAGTTTAAAAACCGCAGAAGGTTAAAACAGCTGTCACACTCATACAAAAGAGGCTATACAAAATAATAGCAGGAACAACAAGTTTTTATTGCTTGTTGTTTCTGCCTTGCAGAGTACACAGATTGTCTGGCCCTCCACATTTTGTTGGATTGCAACTTCCAGTAGCCCAAATAGTTTAGATGGTAGTTAGGAATGCTGAGAAATGTAGTTCAAGAATGCCACACTTTGCTTGCTTCTAAAATAAAGTCATTCAAATTAAGGTGAAGTTGAAGGCTTTCATGGCCAACATCTATAAATTTTTTAGTTTTTCAGGCTACGAGGCCGTGTTCTGGAAGAGTTTATTCCTGACATTTTGCCAGCATCAGAGAATGCTGGCATGGAAGTCAGTGGGGTATATATACTGTGTGATCCTTGGTTGAGAGGAAGTGATTTACATGTTCATCTGTGGGTTGGTCTGTTGGACAATGGACCATGCCAACAACTGTCAGGTCAGAATGCACAGGGAAGCCATTGAAATCTACAAACACCTGAACAACTTCAACGGAAAAGAAGAAACCCTGAAAGCAAACAGACTTTGTCCACCAGTCCTGAAAAAAACACCAAAATCAAGACTCAGCGCATGCAAATGGAAACCATCCAAGGTCAGGGCTTTTCTCAGCATACAATGGATCAGTAATTAAATAGACACAAATTCTCCTCACATATCCTCCCATCCTGAGGCCTTGCCATTCAACAACAGGCCAGCACACAGATTAACATGTAAATCACTTTCTCTCAACCAAGGGTCACACAGTATATATACCCCATTTACTTCCATGCCAGCATTCTCTGAAGATGTCAGCCACAGATGCTAGCAAAACAGCAGGAATAAACTCTTCCAGAACACGGCACCATAACCTGAAAGACCCACAATTTTTTTCTTCAAATTAAATTTAGCAAACAGTTAAAACAAACAACAAATAGACATTTAACAATTAATTAATCAAACACTGGTTTCAAACCCCAAAGTCCATTCAACAATGCCCCCTAGCTCAAAATAAATTGAGGTTAACTTCCTTTGGTGGAGAGTTCTGCAGTGAAGGTACTCTTACCACTATCCTGTCACAAGTGCACACCATCCTGGCCTCTTGCGGTGGCAGGACATGCAAGGGGATCTCACCTGGAGAGCTCACATTTTGGGTAGGCTCATATGGGCACTTTCCCCACAATCTGTCTCTGCAAGGAATAACCTATTGGGCTGATAAGGTCAGGAAGATCTCATTGAAATAAACATTTTATAGCTGTGATCAGATGCCACCATTTCCCACACTGATATATGTGTTTGTGTGTGTTTGTGTGTGTGTGTGTGTGTGGGGGGGCATAGCACTGATATTTCTCCCAAAGAAAGAGAAGTGTTTGACCTAATGAGCCCAATAAATTCTTAACAGAAAAACAATCCCTTCATCATAAAATTAATTTTGTTAGGCAAATCTAAATAGATTTACACTTGGCCCTCCACATTTGTGGCTTTGATGTTTGCAGATTTGATTATTTGCATATTTATTATTATTATATTCTCTCTAGGAATCTCTAAGTCTTCCAGCACAATTCTGCTGGAGGTTTACCATAGAGTTCTGCTAGAGAACCTAGAAGTTCCTATAGAAAATATTTCCCTAGGCATTCATAGGTCCTTCAGTATGATTCTGTGATAAACGTCTGGCAGATATTAACCATAGAGTTGCACTGGAGGACATGGAGATTCCTAGAAAGGTGTTCTCCTAGATAAAAAGAATAGTGGGTTTTAATGGTTTTTCCACATTCATGGGGGTCCTTCACCCCTACCCCAGAGAATGTGGAAGGACCACTGTACAGATTTAAATAAATAAATGTAAATATGTATAAATACATTTATCTAGCAAAAAGTTAGTTAACTGTGGTCAACTGAACTTCGATGAGATTGCAACCCTTGTGCAATTTGATTTTCTGAAGAAGATTATCACAATGTGTGGTGGTGCCCTAGCAGACTTTATAGTTCACATATTTTATTACAAGGAAACTCTATTCTCCACATTATTAAGCATGTCACTTATAGTTTAGAAATCAAAATGATTGCCCCACAAGATGTACTTAAATATCTGAAAGTGGACCTGAACATATATCTTTAAGACAACGTTTGTGTGCATACACATACACACATACAAATGTTTTGAAAAACAAATGTTTGACAAATTAATGGCACTTCAAATCTGGTAAGTAAATTACACAATTTCCAAAGCTTATATGAAAATAACTTTTATGTCTGTACTTGCCTATAGATGGCTTTCTGTCACCAAAACCTGCCTATGCATTTACAAGAAATTATTTTACTTTGCATATTGCAACTGCCAAACCCTGAAACTGTTGAACTGGAAATATTTGTTGTCCCCAGGAGTTACTTCAGCTATGTTGGTGTAATATCATGCTGAGATTTATATGGAAATGAATGTTTGTTTCTAATAAGGTGACCATATGTTTAAGAGTTATGCTGTAGTTTAGGAGTTATACTGTAATAAAGTGTCACAAATAATTATTGTTCCAAACAAATTCAACCTTGCCGTCAGCTCTTGTGTTTAACAGCTCGCTTGTGAAGCAAATTGTAACCAATTTATATTTTTAAAATATTTAGAATTGCAATTAAAGGAGAGTTGAACTGTGCAGTCATTGTCATTCATTCAGTAAATGTACCTGAGCTTTAGGATCTTTGTGCTGCCAAGAGTATTTGCGTGTCCTGAAGATCCACTATTACTTTGTATGTGTTAATAATTAGTGTCTGGCAATTTATCCCTTGTTTGGCTCTAGGTGAATGAATATATTAATCTACTCACCATTAAATTCAAGTGAATCCTTGATGCTGACTTTAGTTTTTATCACCTAATACTAATGCTACCTGTAGCAATGAATAAATGTTGAGAGGAGATTGTAATTCTTGTGCCAGCACTTCCAAAGTCATACATTGTGGTAAGCTTTGCACTTGGAGGCTGGAAGGGTAGACAGGGTTGTTTGATTAATAATTGAGCCCTGTCCCATCTGTAACACATCTTTATGGAAAAAGTGCTTTTCCCCTGAAGTTTTAGTTCATGTATAAAATCAGTGAAGGTAAAATCTCTTGTTTACAGCAAATACAGTTCAGTTCTGTGACACTTGAAAATGTATTATAGGATTATATATATGTATATGTGTGTACATATTTGTTGTTTTTGTGTGCATTAAAGTAATTTCCAACATGGTGACCTTAAGGCACAGAGTCTTCTTGGTAAGATTTGCTCAGAGAGGATTTGCCTTTGACTTTCTCTGAGGCTGAGAGAGTGTGATTGCCCATGGCCACCCAATGGGTATCTATGGTCAAGTGGGAATTTGAAACCTGGTCTCCAGAGTTTCCAGTGCTCACACCACTATACTTCTGCCTGTTCTGCCTGTACATTACAGAAGGATGTTGTCACTGTTATTTGATGTCAAGTAAAGTTCAACTAATGAGACAGCTCCAAGAGTCCCAATCAGCAATTGCCCAACTTAGATATTACAAACTGAGGGCTGTTACATTCTTGATTGAATCAATCCAACTTTAGTGTGGTTTTCCTCTTTTCCTGCTACCTTCTACTTTACTATGCATTATCATCTTTTCCAAAGAGTCACATCATATCATGACATGTGCAAAGTAAGACAGCCTTAGTTTTGTCATCTTGACTTCTAGTGAGAATTCAGAACCATTTTTTTCTTCTAGAGTCCATTCATCTATTTTTGTAGCTGCTCATGGTATCTGTAGAACTTTCCTCCAGAACCATATTTGTAATGAGTTGAATTTCTTTCTGTCAACTTTCTTCACTGTCCAGCTTTCAGAACCACAGAAGGTTGTGTAGAGTGGAATACATAGTTCCATGTTGCAAATAACCCTTTGTTGTCTTTATTGAGGAAAAAAACCCCACATTATTTTCTCTTTGTATAGCATATGTAAAACATAGAGGTAAAATCTTACTCTGTAGATTATGCTGCAGTCTCGTTTATAGCTAGGCTACTTCAATCCCATTGAAGTCAGTAGGACATCAGCAGACACACTGTTCACAGAAGTGTAACCTGACTAAACTGGAAATAACTACAAATATAATTTATTATATTTTCAATATAAGATATCCATTGTGGGGGAAGGAAGTTGGGGAGATCAGAGACATGGAGGAGGCCATGGATAGGGGACAAGAGAGGAAGGGAAAAGCAGAGAAACATTTCTTTCTATTACTCTGCTCAAAGTACTGCAATATTTATTTCTTTGCTTTTATATTTTCACGATAACTAAAGAGATGTGCAAGTTTATACATTTTGCTGAAACAAGAATTCCATGTCTTATATTCACAGAATCCTAGAGTTGGAAGACACCACAAGGGTCAACTATCTCTCTAGTTGGCCAATCCTACCCTGAGCAGCCCTTTTTTAGGAAGGCAGACTAGATCTTCATATATATTCAGCTGCAGTTGGCTGCATTCCATCCTCTCTTCTTATTGTCTGTTGTTCTAGAAACATCTTCAACAATTAGTGTCACTTTCTATGGATAGTGCCATATGTCCCTCATGGAAGAGGAAACTAGAAGATTATTCATATGGTCATACAAAGTGCTACATTGCCTCAGTTGTTTATCTCAGTGCCACCTCCCAATTGCTTTTTGAAATCTTGGGCAGAAAGAAATAGAAAGTGTTATTGTTTTAACTGAAAGATATGGCACTACCTTTTACTGATTCAAACCACTGGGACTGTCCAGATACATGTTATCCTCTGTGGAGTATATACATATCACACAATTATAGTTATTAAATACGACTTTAAATAATTTGTTCTGTGAAAGGATGGGTCTTAAAATTGTTGTTGTTATACTTAGATGTTTCTGCTAGAGGAAACTTTAATCCTTTGACTACCACATTAGAGAGCTGCTTTGAATCTCATCTTGGGAGAAAATGGGATATTGAATGAATGAATGAATGAATGAATGAATGAATGAATATTTCTAGCAAAGAATTCTGCTTCATCAAACTACATATACCAGGATTCCATAGGAGTGAAGCCATGACAGTTAAAATGGTATCAGAGTGCTACAGGAATGTAGTGTTGATACACTTAGGCGGGTTACAGACCACCGAAAAGCAGAGGTCTGCTGCCGCCGCCGGTTGCAGCATCCGGGAACCCCAGCAGCCAAATGGCGCGGTTCCCGGACGCTGCACAGAAGGACCGTGAAAATTGCGCTCCTTCCTGCGACCCAGAAGAGATGCTGCAAGTGCCGAAGCGCGCACTCATGGCGTCATTTCTGGGGCACGACATGCAGACGCAGCGCGTCAGCTACGTCAAGATGGCGGTGGCCGTGTGGAACGTAGTAGGGTTAGGGGCGTCTGGACTGAGTCCGTCCTAGGGTGCCCGGCTGTAACGGGCCTTACAGTCTATAACAGCTGTGTAAAGTTTCAGTGACAGAACCTTCACTGCTTTGCTACCCGATATGTTTTTGCTGAAGATTACCAGAACTGAACCAGGATGTTTTAGCTTCAAATCATGTGTTCAGTCCTGATGTCTAGTCATTTTCCCTGCAGTTCCATTTGTTCCATTCATTAATTCTTATAATTTCAGTGTTTGCAAATGTGCCTGGAAATGTATATATATGCTTTCTTCAGGCATGGGACCAACA
Source organism: Sceloporus undulatus (assembly GCF_019175285.1). NCBI lineage: Eukaryota > Metazoa > Chordata > Lepidosauria > Squamata > Phrynosomatidae > Sceloporus > Sceloporus undulatus. Next base: position 292,009,880 of record NC_056522.1, on the reverse strand, counting down.
CATGCTTATATGCCATTCAGCCAATCATTTTTAAATTACACAAAAGACAGTGTGGGTGTCTTCCTTCATTCATACATACCCTTTTATATTTGCAGGTGTAAATTCATATTTAAAGATTTTTTCCATTTTATATCTAGATTAATTTTTCAGTTGATGTGTTGCATTTCTTCACTGCTATTATTTTCATCCTATGGGAATTAAATAAATTTGATACAATTTATTATTCTCCACCTATCATGAAATTATGAATCGGCATGCAGGCTTGCCTGTGTTATTTCCAAACTCTTTCTGTGCATCACTAATGACCCACATTAAGTTGAGAGCTTCAGGCAGGTTTAAACTAGGTTAGCCCTCACTTGGCTAATTTTGGAGGCATTTTCAGTTTTACTAATAGATAACTAGAACATTTTGCTTTTTTCATTTTCCTTTCATGCTGGGGCTATATAGGCAAATTGTTATGGTTTATAAATGAGACTGGGAAAGAGAGGGAAGAAGAGCAATCTGTTCTTCAAGAGTCTGATTCACTAAAAGTTGATGCAGTGACTGATGGCTTTTCTTCTGAGTTTCACCAGTTCTCACTTGTCTGAAATTCTTGTTTTGTTCTTTATTGTTAACTGGATTTTTGTCTTATATAGGTGTTCTTTATCACCACCACCATATATTATTATTATTATTATTATTATTATTATTATTATTATTATTATTATTATTATCAGTGGTGTCATGGGGGGTCTGCACTGGGTGACACCCCAGAGGAAGGGTCACACCTGGTTGGATCCTCCTCCCCCTTTGATGTAGGAGGGACAAACACTTGTCCTTTCCAGATTCTCTGTCATTGGGTTTCCTCCCTGGGGAAGAAGCCTGTTGATGGAGCAGGAGGAGAGGCAAACTAACACCTTTCCTAGGTGACACCCTATGCACCGGGTGACACCCTAGCTAGTGATGTCATTGCCATTGATGTACATGGTGCTTTACACGTAAAAACAATGGTTCCTGCCAAAGGTATACAATCTAAAATATATTTTTACACACAGAGAGAAAAGGAGTGAATAATAAAAACATATAAAACTATACGATGCACGTGTAAAACAAATAACTCAGATACAGTATGAAAATACAATATAATATTAAGCAAACTGGCAAATACATATAATCAAAATAAACAAGATTACAAATCAATATCACATTAAAATTCCAAGAGTAATTCTAATCCTCTCTGTATATAGAAGCAATCTTGCTTTCTTCCTGTTTAAAAAAGAAGTTTAGATGGATATTTGGGAAGGCTATAAACAAACAAATCTGCATTCAGTAGAACTGAACTCCCCCTGTGACACTGTGAGGGAAACAGTTCTTTCAATCCTATTTTGCAGCCATGTGAAACCTGATCAACATCTGTTGAAAGAGAAACAACAAATATTTACATTTCTTTGACTTAAATTTTGAGACTTGGCATTTTTTCGTTGTTGTATTTAGATGGCATACTTTTGTCTAGCTTCTACTGACATTGGTTAAATGTTATACATTTTTCATGTACTATATAAGCAATATGCAGTTATGCAAAATCAGTCTAATTTAAAACCAGTGTTGTTCCCTTGCTTCCTGACTGTATCTCCCCCTCCCCATTCAGTTTTCTTTCTCTGATAGTGAACAAGGGTTGACAGAAAGCTCTGCGTGATTTTCAAACTTGCATTTAAGCATTTTCCAATTGTGCTGACATAACTTATCGATAAAGTTGGTCAGTGGAACAAAACCAATATATATATGAGACAAAGTGCTATTGGTTTTGTTCTACTCTTTCATAGAGGAAAAAAAGATATATTTCCTTCAGGCTGTAGTGTCTAATCCTAACAAACATCTGAAAGGTAAAATTCTTATTCCTCTGGTGGCATGGAAGTACTGCTGTTGATGATACTTAAAACTCAAATTGTCTTGGGATTATATCAGGTCATTTATTCTCGATGTCTTGCATTTTTTGAAACCAACTCCATTCTCGGTCCCTTTCAGTCCGGTTTTTACACCTAAGTCTACTCTTCAATACTCCTTTTTCTGTTTCTGTTGATGATATTTCTATTCGACCAGTCCAGGGAGCCCACAGTCTTGGTTTCATTTTTGACTCTTCTCTGTTATGTATCCCCCAGATCCAGACCACAGCTAAGGCATGTAGATTCTTTTTATACAATATTGCCAAAATCCGACCATTTCTCTCTGCCTCTACTGCCAAGATTCTGGTCCATGCCCTAGTGGTATCACGACTTGATTTCTGTAACATCCTTCTGGCTGGGCTTCCTCTTTCTCACCTTTGTCCTTTCATTTCTGTCCAGCATTCAGCTGCAGGCATTATTACATCCGCCCATCGCTCCGACCATATCTCTCCTTTATTATCATCCCTTTACTGGCTCCCCCTCCCCTTCCATATTCAGTATAAGCTCCTGTTGTTGACTTTTAAAGCCCTCCATGGGCTGCCCCCTCCTTATTTATCTAACCTTCTTTCTCCAAAACTTCCCACTCGTGTCCTCCATTCTAGTAGTCAAGTTCTGCTGCCTCAGTCCAGGATTTTTTCTATCCCTTCCCGGATTCGTCCCCTTTCACTTGCTGCCCCTCACTCCTAGAATCTCCTTCCCCCACGAACATAGGTCATCACTTCTTTAACCAGTTTCAAAACTGAGTTGAAGACCATCCTGTTCAGAGAAGCATTCCCAGGCATTGCATGACTGTTATTTGTTATTTGACATTTTTAATTTGTTGTCTGCTTTACTTTATTGAACTCTTTCCTGTATTGTTATGTATTATTTATATGTATTATGCTATTATTTCTTAGATTGTATGCCATGGGCAGGTTTACTTTATCTATTTTATTGTTTGTATGTACAGCGCTGTGTAAATCTACAGTGCTATATAAATAAACAACAACAACAACAACAACAACAACAACAACAACAATGGCTGCCTGATAAACCCAGTTGACATATGGGATTTATTCCAAATGTCCATACCTACATTGTAAACTATTCTAACCTTTCCCAATTACCGATATTTTAACTTGTCAAATTGTTTAGTATCTTTTTAATATGTTTATTTTTATCTAAAGGTATTTAAACTGCTTAAATAGATTTTAATGGTACAATTTAATGAGATCTCATTAGATGAGGTGGTATCGATATATTTAAATAGATCCTGTTTCCTACACTGGATCAAAACAGTGACTATGCTGCAATACATCATGCTTAGTAACTGAACACCTTTTTCCACCGTCCATACAAATGATCACAGAGAGCATACATTTCCTCCCAGTACTTGAATTTCCATTTGTGGAAATTCTCTGTATGTTAACAGAGGTTGAGATGCACAGCCTCTGATAATATATAGAGAATTTCCACAAATGGAAGTTGGTAATCATTGCTGCCACTTTGGCAAAGTGAGCTCATTTTGGAGAAGAAATCACAAAGGTTGTCAGTACACCAAATGTTTTAGTATCCTAGGAGTCCCAGTCTTTACATTTGCCACACTCGAGTGTACTCAGAACTTTATCATGTGAGAAGCAGCTTTTTACACTGTCAGGCTTATTCTTACACCCAGATATGGTCAACAAAAGTGAAATGTGTCAAATGAGAAGAAGACAGGAGAGTTTTCACCACTGGCACACTGCACAAAAGCAAGTACAGAAAAACCCTGAAAGGCTGTAGGATGATGGGGAGGAAAGCATCATCATCATCAGCAGCAGCAGCAGCAGCAGCAAATAGCTGAGTAGTACATCTAATGGGGCACAAGAAGGAGCAACAATCAAAAGTAAAGTCCCAAGAGATAAAAGATAATGCTTAGGAGGCCAAGATGCAACTAAGCACAGCCCAACAAGCAGCTGATCAGTGATCAGAATGAAGCTGTCCATCATCATCAGTAAAATTTACAGAAGAGGAAGCTGAGAATTATACTGAAGCAGTGCACTGCAGGTTTCCTCTTCCTGCCCTTGCTCCCTCCCTCCCTCCCTCCCTCCCTCCCTTCCTTCTTATTCTGTCCATTATACTTTGAGCCACTTGCAGCCATTGCTGCTTCCCACCATAGATTGAAAAACTTTATCTAGATTACCACATTACACTCTTACAGTGCTGCCATTCCACTTTAATTGCTCTGGCTGCCTCCTGTTGCATTCTGGGATTTGCAGTTTAGGGAAAGGCATTTAGAATTCTCAGCCAGAGAGCTCTTAGGCCTCACTGAAGTACAAACCTCAGAATGCAGCAGGTGGCAACCAGAGCAGTAAAAATGGAATAGCAACACTATAAGAGTGTGGTGCAGTAATGTGATATGAAGATAACAAGAAGAGGTGGTGAGGCGAGTGAGACAACATAATAAACAGAAACATTATTGCTCCATTTCATGAGGAAATTCCATAAAATTACACTAAATAATGTCTTAACTCCCCCCTCCAGTACTTTAAGGTTTAAAGCTTTTTTAAAAAAATCTTAATGGAAATAAATAGTATCAACATATTAGTTTCAATCACTGAGTATATTTGGCTTAGCAACGGGTTATATATCTTACCAACACATTGATTGCAATCTCTGACTATGTCTGACTCACCTAGACAAAGCTATAGCGTGTGCACACGCATAATGCATGTGGACTCTCCTTGCATTTAAAGATGAAGATTGTGATGAATCATTCCTAGAGGAAAAGCTAAAAATTTATCCTAAACAAAGCTTACCCATGAAAGACAATGAAAGATGTGAAAGACAAAGAGGAAATAGCATTGCTCCTTTCCTTAGCCTTTACTTTTCTACGGTGTGGTACACCCAACAGGGAAAGGGAAATTATAACTCTATTGATTTTTGTGAGTTTTTTAGGCTATGTGGCCATGTTCTAGAAGAGTTTATTCCTGACGTTTCACCAGCATCTGTGGCTGGCATCTTCAGATGCAGGTGAAATGTCAGGAATAAACTCTTCTAGAACATGGCCACATAGCCCAACCCCCCCCCCCAAAAAAAAAACTATGGATGCCAGCCATGAAAGCCTTCAACGATAACTTCATTGTGGTTCAAATTAGCAAAAACCTTTAATCAATTTTTTTCAATAGGGCTCTGCAGGATTAAATAATATTTTGCCATGTGTGTCTATGCATGTGTCTGTGTAAATATGAAGATCCCGCTTGAAAATGTTGATACATTGTTGCTAATCTGAACAACAATGGATTGTTACCACTTGTTATTTGGTTTGGTACAATGAGCTACACAAGCTATACAAGCATCCATCTCCAAGCATCCATCTCCACGACACCATTAAGTTCCATTGTCCCCAACAGCAGTGTGGCTGCATTCATGCACCACCATGGCACAGTGGGGGCTGTCCCTAATAGTGGCGTGGCCATGTGCATGTGCCACCATTGGGGACAATGCAGGCTTGAGCATCCATGGGTTTTGGTATCCTTGGGTGGTGGAGGAGGATCCGGAACAGATTCCCATGGATACCAAGGGCCTACTGTACTTGATTAAAAATAATATAATCATATTCTAATTCTGTTTTGTCTCTGTCTTCTTCCTAGAGGATAACTGTGCATGCTTTTGCATTTGTCCTTTTCAGAAGTGGACCTCAAAATTTAGGTTCAGTAAGGGTAAAATTACTAAAAAAGTAGTGTGTAATAAACTACATAAAATGAAGACTTTGATAGTAAGCACTCTCTTACTAAGGTGTAAACCACAATGAATACCCAGCATATTAATTCTGAGAACTTGCTTGAAGGATTGTGCTGTAAATATATATAGCTCCTCCCAACTGCAATACAGGAGTAATACATTTAAAACATATGTATCTTGTTCATATGTTTTCATTTCATTTAGCCCATTTGATGTTGTGTTTGGTTTGGTAGCGATGGCAAGAAATCCAAATAAAATATCAAAATGATTATGGTAGAAGAGCAGGGTTGGGGGTTAAACAAGTCATATTTGTAACAGTGGAAGCTGAAAGAGACTGATTATGTTTTCCCACATGAAACATAAAGCACTTCCTACTGTAATGGATTTATGACATCAATGTAAAATTGATACTATCCAGAATGCTCATTTCCATTACAAATCCCTTTTCTAAATTAACAATCATTAGACATTCACATAGATAATGAACAGAAGACTAAAAGCTAATTTATGCTTCATGTTCAAATGATTTAGAGGGATAATTCCTAAGCATCATAAACCCTCTGCAGATATTCATGTGCAGATGGGTAAATCTTAATCCCTAGGTGGAGGCATCTGTATTAATTACTCCTTAGTATAATTTGTTGTCTGTCTTGAAAGGGACTCTCCATATGTATGTATGTGCATTTGTTCAAGTACCTATGGAGCCCCCTCAGTGTACATCACTGTGTGTATATGACCTCCTTCAGACTTATGCTGATTGTGCATCATTATCTCAAGGAAAGGGGTAAGACCACTCATATATTAGAAAGCCATTCCTATGTTCACCGAAATGCCTGAAGATGTCTAGCTTTATTGGAATAACAGTAAAAAAAGCCAGTGGCTCACTGCATTGGGCCTGATGGCATGAAACAGACATCATGAGAGTGACAAGAGCTAATGGAATGAAGTGAGCAAAGTCTGGGTTCCGGTGGGAAAAACAGAAATCTTGAAGGTAAGATGGTATATAAGAGCCCATGTGTTAAAAGGTCTAAAGATAAAGTAACAAAGCAGTGCGGGAGAACCCATTTTTAAGACAATTTTTTTCAGACAAAATGAACATTTTCTTTAATTTTTCTACTTTATTCTTACTCTAGTTGCAAAGTTTAGAGCTTTGAGATTATATTCAGTAGTGTGATGAAGTGGTAGCCACAATCATCCTACTACTAGTTCCCTTCTCTTTTGTCTTAAATGAAATAATAATAATTTTAGAGTTACTGGCCATCAGTTGAGACTCACTGCCCAATAGCTATCAAGATTGTTCTTCCTTGGTGGTTGATGATCACTACATCAAAACTTTATTCATTGGTAAAGCAAAATCCTCAGAGTGTTAATTGGTGCCGAGGACAACAAATAGATATTTTGAAATTATTTTTTATAGATTGGAAAATAGATGTGTCAATCACCACAATGCAGTATTTCCTCAAGTTGTTTTTTCTTTCATTATGGTATCAAAGTTTCAGCTCTTAGTCTACCACCTGTTTGCAAAGGACATTGTTACTCCAGAGTGCAATGCTAATTGCATTTCACCGCTTGAAAGGTCATTCCTTATGAAAAGCTAAGGTTCTGTGGCTGTTTAAATTGACAAGGTGATATTCAGCATAAGGGAACAAGCAAGCACAAACTGTGAGATACTGTGCATTCTTCTCTTCCTGGAAGCCCATGGCTTGTGAAGGTTACCTGTGGCAGACTTTTTAAAGAACAAAGGCCTGGTAAGTGAGGAAGAACATGAAGTCTGAGAATATATACTGATAAAGAACAGTAATTTCAGGCTAGTAAAACACAGGCATCCTTGTTTATCTGAAGTTGATATTCCTCTAGCTTATATGTCATTACATATACGTCCACTCACAAGTGCCTGGTGAGGAAATACTTAATTTTGTTTTTGTGTGCTTTCGAGTTGTGTCCAATTTCCAAGCCAGACCTATTATGGAATTTACTTGCAATTTTCTGAGTCATAGACCAATAGTCAAATGACTACAAGCTGGCTTTCAACATCTGATTACAGTAAATGAATTTGTACAGTAACTTCTTCAAGTATACACATACACAGAGAGAGAGATTTTGTTGCAGTCTGGAACTGAAGTGATTTAATTAGCATTTGCACTTGGTGTACACAAGATACTCAACACTGTGAAGATGAAAAATATGTTTATTACGGCACAGAAGTTAAGTAAATGAAACGTATTCTGGCACTTGCTGGTTATTTAAGTATTCACTTTGTGTAGAATCCTAGAGGTTCCTTGTGGTGATGGAAGAAGCTTATCACAGAAGATGTAAATGAAGGTGAGCTTCACCTCCAGTGCTGCCACAAATAGTCATCCTCCTTCCCACCAGTCCTATGTGCCACTCAAAACTCTACTCTGGTTGGTTTCCCAGTCCTCCAGAGCAGATAGAGCGGACAACATCCTTGTTCCAACATTGTCAGAACCATTGCCAGAGTTCCTGAACCTTATTTTTCTGACAGGCTTTTGGTATTTGCAAAGATGTTAGTGTAGCCTTCTCCAGAGTCTGATAATTCTAGGCACATGGAAGGAAGAGCATTATACATCTACCTAGTTTTTTTGTGTATCACTGTTTATAGACCATAGTCATGATAGACGAGGTGGACACCCATGTACTGGAGAGGATCAAATTTGGATGTTGTGTAGTAACTGAATCCTTGCTGATGCACTGTGCACTTGAGTTAAAAATGGGTTACCCAAGTTGCCATCATTTTCTTCTTCTATGTGAAGCTGCAGAATCAAGGCAGAAGGGTTCTTGCCACCAAGCTGTTCAAGAGCTCTAATCATCAAGGAGAATCCAGTCACACTCAAAGGAGTGAGAAACATCATTTTATGTAGTCTGTTAGAGTGACTTCATCATATTTAAGACTGCTATAATTTATAATATATATAAATAATGGTATAGTTTATAATTGGAGCTATTAATTTCTGCTCCTGTGTTTGTGTCATTTAAGACCCTCGCTGAGATGACTAATGGTGTGTTTTTAGTGAGTAATTCTGTTTCTTAAATTTTTGTATCTTGACATCTTATTGTTTTATGCCACCTTGAGGGCCCTTGAGGCATATCAAATTTAAATAATATTTTGTTTTGGTTCTTTCCCTTACAAATATCTAATTTTCACTTCATTTACATCATTCTTGGTTTTGTTACCCTGAGGTTAAAAGGCTTTTTGATGTCTCATTAACTACCAGTGATGTTTCCATTTTTAACACACTGCACCTCTGATTCAATTAGCACAGTTCCAGTGTATTTTCTTTGCAAGAGCATCATTTAATTAACAGTGATAGATACTTCCTATGACACATGTCCTGAAAGTACCAAAGATGAAATTTTCATAGTTTACATTAAATATTAATTTAATTGAATGCTATTAAATAGTCAGTATATACAGTACCAAATATACTATATGCTATGACTCAGTATCTTTCTGTAGCATGTCAGAATTTGGAACTGCAAAGGATGTAAAGATCATAAGATATGACTGTAGCCATGCAGATAGAGAATGAGGGAACCACCCTCATTAATGAGCAGGAAGGAATGAGGGGAGAGGGACTGATGGAGAGTATTGCTACAAGGGAAGCTTCATACTAGTGATGAAAAAATGAAAGATCACAGTAGGGGTCATTATTTCTTTTCCAGTTTGTTTTCAAATCTGACTTTAAGAAAACATTTGAACCATAATGTTTGCCCTTGCATCAAAAACTAGAATAATATGTTCATTAAGACCATATTTTAGGTTAAGTTTAATTAAATCAAGAACTATGTGAATGGCTATATTTAAATTATGAAATTAAATTATGAATTTTTGACAAACCTATTCTTTAATGATTCTTGGAGGCATTTTCTTTGGACCTCAGCTTTGTTAATTTAAAGTAATCTGTGGTGATATGTTTGTTTGATATTCAAAAGTCTGTTTCCATTCAAAAAAATGTTGGGGTGTGTGTGTGTGTAGTTTTACATCTTTGCTGTGCAACATCATCCTTGGTTTGTTTCCAGCTTTTGATATCAATAAACCTCCTCCTCCTCTCCTCTTCCCCCCTCCTATCTCTCTGTGATACAGGCAGACTGAGAAATATTTCCTCTCTGTTTTATCTTGTATTGTAATCAGCTAATGTTAGTTTGCATATTTTGGTTTTCCTCATTTAGATATGACTTTTCATATTTAAAATGAAGTCTGTTGCCCTTTATGGGTTCCTTAACTCTGCAAGCTGACTTTCCTGGCATCCTGTGAGACTTAAATTGTGTCTTTTATAATCATCCATAAACAGGCTTCTCAAGAATTATGGGAACTGTAATTTTGTGACATTTAGCCTTCTCTGACAGAGAGCTGGTTCTATAATAAACTACAGTTCCCAAATTTTCCTAGCACTGAGCCTGGGCAGTTAAAGCAGACTCAAATTGGATAATTTTTTGCAGTGTGTTTTGCACCCTAGTTGATCTTCCTGAATTTGAGGTTTCTTTCTCTCCCTCATTTATGAAAAGTTTTTTGTTTTGAAATTAAATTGATTACATTGGATTCTGGGCAACTTTCTCCTTGTACATATATTGCTTTTTACTCCATTATAGTAATGATTTCTAGGTAGTTCCAACTATACTAAGACTAGATCCTGAGTACTCAGCATGATTAAATCACAGATTGCCTAGATAATGAGCTTCATGCCTGTCTTTTCTAATGTCCTGTCATTAAAGATTATCTCTGTTATGATCTAATCCTATATTTTTGCAGTTAGTAAGGGAAAATTAAAACTAATACTCACTACATTTTCCCTGTTTAGCTATGTTTCCAATTTCTCTCTCTCATGTTCACTGTCTGAATTGTATGTATGTATATTCACTCACAAATTACTCATATCAAAAATAAGAGCAAAACTAAAGAGGAAAACAAAACCAGTCATCATTCCAAAATAAAATCTAAACAGTATCTCCACCGAATTCATAGAGAATGTAAGGAACAGATTTGCACAACTGGAACAACTGGAAGAGCTTAGGTCTGAAGCCAAGGACATAATAAAAGAGGAATGCAGACAAACACTTTAAGTAGGCAAAAAGAAAGAGAAGAAACCATTGATGACAGATAAAACGTTACAAGCAATAAAAGAAAGAAGAGAAGCAAAACAAAAAGGAGATAGGAACAAGCTAAGGACCATGAACACAACAGTACAATGGCTAATGCATAAAGATAAAGAAAAGTACTACAGTGATCAGTGCAGAGAAACAGAAGACAAGACAACAACAAAAAGGGAAGAATGAGAGATCTATTCCACAAGATTAGGGAAATCAAAAGAAAATTCAAACCAAGGAAGGAATATCAACAATTTAAGATATGCAGACGAAACCATAATACTAGCAGAAAACCTCAAAGACCCAGAACAACTAATAAAAAAGGACAAGCACTTTGGACACATCATGAGAAGCCATGCATCACTGGAAAAAACAATAATGCTAGGAAAGGTAGAAGGAAGTCAAAAGAGAGGAAAGCCACATGTAGATGGATGGACTCTATTAAAGAGATCACGAGTATGATTTTGCAGGAGTTGGGCAGAGTAGTGGAGAACAAGGGGCCTTGGAGATATCTCATCAGCAGGATCACCATAGGTCGAAATCAATTTGAAGGCAGTTAATAACAACAATTACTTTTAGAGCCCAATGTACCCACACACATTTATTTTGTTTAAATTTGGATTTCATCTCCAAAATACCTCATTATGTATATGGAAGTATTCCAAAATCTGAAAAAAATCTGAAACTCAAAACACTTCTGGTCCCAAACATTTCAGATAAGGGAGACCCAACCTGTATAGTGTGTGTGTGTGTGTGTGTGTGCGTGTGTGTGTGCGTGTATTACTGCATATAAAGATTTTTATTTTATTTTTTTGCTTTACATTACTTCTGGTAATGAAGTTGGTTTCATGTTTTAAGTTGTCTCAATCCAATGGAGTGTCAGGATAAAATTTGATACACTAAAACAGAGAATTCATGAAAGTATACAGCCTATTTTAACTTACTTTCATTCTTGTATTTCTTCAGATACGTATTCAGTTGCCTTGAAGCTGAACCCTGGCAGTTCAGTAAGAATCACATGCTTGTTTACATGAATGGCACAAATAAGCAGATCTTGGGGCAATTTTTTTTTTGGGGGGGGGAGGGAAACAGGTAGACTACCATTTTCAGAATCCCTTACTTAATGGCCATGTGGGGTGGGTGATTTGGGGATTTGTCCAGAAACATTTCCACATTCTGTAAAAGATCTGAATGCACAATTATTTTATTTTATTTTATCTCCCCTCCTCAAATTTTTGTTGTTGAACCTACTTCAAATGTTAACTGCCTGAAGTAGTGTCAGCTATGGCACCACCTTAGATTTTAAGTGGCATTTGTTTTTACAGCACCATCCTGTAGTGTTTTGTCCATCAGAGCAGAGGTGTCAAATGATAATCTTCTCACTAAGATGGCAGAGTGTTGCTGTGAATGAGGTATTTATATGGAAGTATTTTAACAAAAGTTGAAAAAGCAGATCCTGTGTGAGAGTTAGGCATGCTGAGGAATGTAATATTTTGATTTCTTCTGAGACAGGAAGTTCATATGTTCCCATTATCATTCAGTGAGTGCAGGATCCAGTGATGAAGTACATGTGCAAAAAATCCATAAAGGAGCATTATAGCCAGTGCTTCTATATCACTGATGACATCTTATAGCAGTGCTGCCAGATCAGAAGCATCCCAGTCCCATAGACAGCCTCTGGTAATGTTATGGGGGCCAGCCCCTGGTGAGGTAATTATGTAGATAGATCATGTAGCACCTTTGCTCCTTGATGATATATGACTCCCCCCTATATGTACAGCATTATCGAGCACATTTAGCTGGCCTGGATTTGATGTATGGTTTTAATCTGTATTTTGAAATGTTTTTATTGAAGTTTTATTTATGTATTGCAATTTTTATCCTGTATTTTGAATTTGATATTGCAATTTTTACCTGTATACCACTATGATCAACACGGAATAGTGGTTTATAAATAAAACTTCTTCTTCTTCTTCTTCTTCTTCTTCTTCTTATTATTATTATTATTAAGTGAAAGAAAGAAGTTGGCACCATGAGCTTTTGTAGACTTAAGTCTACTTCCTCAGATGCATTTCATACACTTAAGTCTATGAAACCTCATTCTGCCAACTCCTTTCTTTCACTTAGTCTCAAAGGTGCTACACACTGGCCTGTTACAGACTGCCAAAATAAAGCTGCTTCGGGTCTCTTTGGAGGTATGCTATTTAAACGATGCATGGGTCCTAAGAGTCCGGAAGTCGCGACACAAAGCCATCTCCATTCTTAAGCACTGGAGTGCAGTTTGGTTGCAGCTCTGGATTTCGGATGCATGCATCATTTAAATAGCATACCCCAAGAGACCCGAAGCAGCTTTATTTTGGCAGTGTAACAGGGAAATGTCTCTACATATTGATTTACAGATAATGTTGCAAAACAGTCCACCCCAAAGGTGTGGTTAAAGCAAAAAGCCAGCTTTTCCAGCCCCACACTCTTTCAGATGTTCTGGAGGCAGCTGGGTGGTTTCGGGCAGCTTTGGGGGGGGGGACGTTTGTGTTGCACATCATGCCCCCAAGCCAGCTGGAAGTCAGCTTTTTAGGTTGATCTATTTCCAACCTAATACCGCTGTATTTTTTAATTTCTATCACTATAGATGACCATGATCAAGTCACATTCTCATGCTCAGAGGTAGTCAGAAGCAAAACTCCTCTGAACAAATTTGTCCAAGAAAACTCTGGGACAGGTTCGCCTTAGAGTCACCATGTCAGAAACAATTTGAAGTCACACAACAACAACAAAACCAACTCTCTAAGATTAGTAGGAGTACATGGAGCCCTGGTGGCGCAGTGGTTAAATGCCTGTACTGCAGCCATTCACTCGAAACCACAAGGTTGCGAGTTCAAGACCAGAAAAAGGGCCCAAGCTCGACTCAGGCTTGCATCCTTCCGAGGTCGCTAAAATGAGTACCCAGACTGTTGGGGGCAAATTAGCTTACTTGCTAATTAGCTTACTTGCTGTTCACCGCTATGATCTTTGGAATAGCAGTATATAAATAAAACAAATTATTAATTATTAATTATTAGCAGAAAAAAAGGAAAATCACTTATTCTGACCACAAAAACTAAGCGAAGAACGAAAGAAGATATAGAAAAAGATATTTGCTATACAAGTTAATCTGTGGGTAAACTAGACTGCTTTGAAAACTCTAGGCCTTTGGGTAATGACAGAAATAGCTGCAGGGCAATACTGTGCTAAGGCATGATCACTCAGGGGCTGTGCAGATCAGCATCTTTGTCTGGCCTGGGGGCGGACGACACACACTCTGACTCCGCCCCCAAATCGGCATGACTTGCACTGCACCACATGGTGTGCAGCATCATGGTACTCTTCTGGCACTGCATCTACATACAGAAAGGAGAGATTGGGCCAGAGGCATACGGTTGCTGTGGCCCCGATTTGTTGCAGATAGAGGCAGCTGTACAGCCCCTCAGTCTTTTCCTTTTGTAATGCGAGAGACTACATACAGTAGGTTCATTAATTTATTAGAGTACTCCATAACTTACATTCCGACCTGATTAATCCTGTCATCTCAGTTTTTCAGCTGTTTTTAAAATGTTGAGTTTTTATCTTGCCTTCTTACTTTCTCCCTTTGTCCTCAACTTACTTAAGTTGAAACAAACTGAGTTCAAAGTCCAAAGGTAATTGTCACTCATTTGACTCAGCAGGATGAGAGGAGGGAAAAATAGGAAAGGTGACAATGTCTTACCCTTCCCTGTAGACTCAGGCAAAAATAAACTCCTCCTGCCATTCCTTGTTTGTATGTTCTCCCTCATTATTAACTGCCAGCTTGCCCATACTCTGATATTACTTGGCCACATGTGTCCCAGTTTTTCAGTTGTGACACATTGGCAGGTAAGTTGTAAAAGTGTACAAACATTAAGAATACAGAATGGTTCTGTCAAGATATCACTGTGATCCACAACAGCTTCACCATGCTTCTCATATGAATAACTTTTCTAGCAGCTCAATAGACAGTCCCTAAGGGATGGTTCTGTGCTGCCCCTTTCCTTGTGGGATCAGGGCCATGGCAACCATACACTGCAGGCCCAATCTGGCCATTCTGTGGCACAAAAAAGTCACCAAAAAAGCTGAAAATCAATTGAAGGGTCAACAAGCAGGAGTACTATCTTCCTTTTTTTTATCTAATAATTCTTGCGGCTCTACTATTGATGTTATCTAATTGCGTTTTGGCATTTCAAAGGCCACTCCCTATCAGTGATTGTGAGAAAATTTATATTTTTGTAAATGCTGTAATTAGTTTCACCAAAAAAGGGTGCACAGATGGGAGGTCCTTTTATGAAAAACATCCCCAAATGTCTTTACATTTGCCAATTTTTCTTCATATTTTCATTTTTATTACTCTATCTGTTGCATTCATCTGTGTCGGTTTTGTTCCCTTAGGGTTTATCAGTTTGATGCCTTCATTGTATTTATTGCTGAAACAGGAGGTATAAGGCATGAATATGCATCAGAATCTGCAGGTATAAACATAAGGAGAATATTTGTCAGGGTAATCTCTTAATTCATGAACAGACAAATGCTTGCACCTTAGACCTGTTGCTACCCCTCTTCTGCAGTTAGCTCCATGAGAGAGGAAATGAAAAGTATTGGCTGGCTGTTTGTGCCTTGGGAAAGAGGACCCAATAGCAGATTGCAGTGCATCAGGTAGTTAATGCTGCAGAACACCTCAGCTTTCCCTCAGCTCTTCAAAGCACTAATCTTTCCACTCCTTCGTAAGGTTCAGCATGCACTTTGGGGCAGAACAGACGGGCATGAAGGGGCAGCCTGAAGCCACTCCACCTAAAACATCTTGGGACCACAGCAAGCACACACTGTAGCCCCAATCTACCAGGAATCTGGCCCAAATAGGAGCAGAAAAGATCCACTTCTATTTAGGCTGGGTTTAAGGCACCCCTTTGCAGCTGCAGGGTGGCATCTGGGTGTTGGCATCTAAATGCCACACCCTCAAGATGTCTTGAAGCCACCACCATTTGATTGACAGGGCAACTTCAAAACGTCTTGTGGTGTGTGGCATCCACTACACCCTCAAGCTGCCGAGAAGCCAGCTTTTAGAGCTGGTCTGTGCCAGCCCTTTATCATTTACCATATTTAGGACTAAATAAGGAATTTTGAGAGGGCTGGGTGACCTTGGGCAAGTCACACTCTCACAGCCTCAGAGGACAGCAATGGCAAACCACCTCTGAAGAAATCTTGCCGAGAAAACCCCATGATATGGTCACCTTATGGCCTCCATAAATTGGAAATGACTTGAAGGCACACAACAACAACAAACTAGGATTTACTTGAATTTTCCTCCTTTCTTCACTTATTTCATGTTTGAGAGGGAGTACACCTGACCTTTAGAATCAGTACTTGGACTATTTAGACCAGGGGTAGGCAACCTTTTTGAGCCGGGGGCCGGGTTGCTGTCCCTCAGACAACTGGGGGGCTGAAGCCAAAAAATACATAATTAAATCATTTTTTTAAAAAAAAAGTTAATTAAATAAATAAGCCAGGACAAATGTAGGACAAAATTTTCAAATGGTGGACACTTTTTTTAAAAAGTTGAGGACACACAAAAAAATTTGCTGATTTTTAAAAAGATGTTAATATAAATGCATGTTTCTGAGGCTTCTATAGACAATTGCCCCTGCGCGCAAGAGGCCAAAGGCCCCGGCGGCAATCAGTGGCAGGGCCGGGCTGGGCCAGTCCCAAGGCCTCGCCGGGCCGCATCCGGCCTACCCCTGATTTAGACTGTTGTTTAATTGGCATTGTACTTCTTACAGTATTTATACTTTGGCTAATTGGCTAATTATCTCATGGTAGTCTGTAGTATGTTCCCCACGGAGAGATAATACAAATGCAGACTCCTCAGTAATAATCCTTGAGGCATCATGTTATGAAGTATTTGGTACTCAGCAGTGTCTTCATAGCTGTAGAGCAAGAGGGCTTCTGGAGGGGACACATCCTTGGAGCCTATCAACCTTGCTGTGGATCACCTGATACCCTCCCATTTTCCCCTTTGAGAAATGAATGAGTTAAGATTGAGCTGTCACATTTGCACCTTGGAGATGAACTGTTTTTGCCACTAATTCTATGCACTAATTGGATGACCATTATTTGTGATTAACTTTGTTGGTTGCACATCATGTAGCTTAAAGAAAGTTAAGCCTTTTTTGATATCCAGCTTTGGTGCCTTATCTTCCTTCCCTAATTTTTTTTTGTAAGGGGGGGCAGAAAGGGGGGAGATTCTAATGCTGAAATAATGCAAAGAGTGACTTAAATACAAAGACATCTTGCATGTTAAGTGTAGGTTGAGTTAATTTGTTGTAATTTTTACATAATTTAGTGTATCTGGAGACAGGTAGAAAGTAGAAGAATACAGTTTGCCATATGCTGGATAAAATGTGTTTAGCGTAGCAGGTTACATTCCAGCTATACATTTTAATCATGATTCACACATCTTTTTCTTTCTTTTTAATAATTCCACAATGTGGTATCTGTCAATGGTGAAATAATTGTACATTGCAGTTGTGACTAACCCTCAGTGCTTGGCACTAAGGTGATGACCCAGGTGAATTTTCACTGATGCTGCTACAGAATCAGTTGTAAGGTATTGTCAAGCGGTAATAGAACTAGACTATATAATGAATCCAAATATTTCTAAGACACTAGTGTCTCTGTGCCCCCCCACCCCCCCCCCCCCCCCCCCCCCCCCCCCCCCCGGTTCTACTAGCTGACATTCTTTTGCTGAAGAACATAAAGGGAGATAAAATTATCTTATGTTTGGTATTTTTAAAAATGAGCTTTTTTTTTTTTAACAATGAGCTATGCTTCACTATAGAAGTGTTTTCAAAGCCATCAGACTGCCAATTCTTTTCCCAATGTGCTAGGGACCAGTACCATTGGGGTGCCATATCATTGTCATATTCACATAGTTTCCTGAAAACTAACTACAGACTAGCAGCCACTGGCTCACAGTTGGTACTGGTCCAGGGACTACTGCTGTGTGTAGCATTGCACTACAAAGTAAGAATAGATCTAGTTACTATAGAGGAGCAGTATGTCAAACCAGTCATTGCAGTTCAATCTGTATTATGTGCCAAAAGCAAAAATTAGTGCAGTGTAGTAGTTTTGTAGATTAGTACTGAATTACTTATGTGATTGTGATGCTGCAGTGTATCTGCCTGCATTATCCCAAGCTTCTTTACTTACAGAGTGTTTTCCCGAGATGCTTTCAACATAGCGGATTTTGGAAATAAATGCAAAATTTAGTTATTTGGTTATTAATGGGTGTGAATTTCTTTTGACCAGAACCTTTGAATCTTTGCCAGGTATGGTTAGGAAAGCTAGACCAGTTATAGAAACTAGAAATCTGAAACTTTGATACTGAGCCTCCTTATTGTTTTGACAGAGCCATTCTGTTTTCTTAATGCCTCCTTTGATGCACTGCATTATGTTTTCTGTGTTTTTGCAATTATGAAGTTGAGAAACTTGCCCTTAGAATAGCATCTTGAAATCTTACAGTATTTGGAGATTGCTCTTGATGTAAGAAGCTAACTTCATTTTCTTGTAGTATGGATATTCCAATATATGTTTGTTGAAGGACAGTAACTGTCAGTTAGTTATGTATTTCACAGATTTTCAGAGCAGAGTTTATATTATTAGTTCTCATTGTTTTATACCTCAAAACAAAAGAAAATGAAGTAAAAGAGAACCTTCTGAAATGTAATATGACACAGGATACAGATAAATGCTTCAGCTGACAATGGTAAACCATGTCCAGTATTCAGGGATATGTAGCATCCTGGCATACCTTTATGACCTTGGACATATGGAATTAAGGAAGGAAAAATGACTGAGAAATATAGAATTAACCTATTAGTTCCTAATGTTATCTGCTAACAAGAAAAATGAAAAAAAAAACATTATAGTTTGTCTTCAGAACTTGTTTCTCTTTTAAAGTGTTCCAATGGCTGCATTTGAGGCAAATGGTACTTCTTTCTGACTTGCCCTTCATAGAAAACCTTTAGAAATGGTTCCAGTCGATCAGCAATAATTTGGACTAAATCCACTGAAGTTACTGTGGGCAATGCATCCCCTTCCCTATTTGATTTGTGGTGGGAGACTTCATGACACATCAGCTTTTGAAGGTCAGCTATGCTATACTGTTGTGCAACTTACTTTCACCTGTTACCCTTTAGGTAACTTCATTTGTTTCTTTGTTTTGCAACCTCACTGGCTAAAGCACTGCTACTGTGAAAAGGTCAGGCAGCATTATGAAGAGCCTTCTATTTGTAATGGAATGTAAAGCACATTTTGCAAGCTTTATTTCACACAAGAATCAATTGAAAGCCCTTTGCTGACTTTGAAGTTGTAGTTTTCCTGTTAATATTATATTTGTATAAACCATGACACATTTTCCCCCAGTAAGGAAATCCTTGAGACCGTCAAGGAGAGTGTTTGAATTTACCATTCAGAGCAAACAGAATGTTGCTTCATAATACTATGTGTATACAATATCTCTGAATGAAGTTTCTGAAGAAAATGTGTAGCTTTGGATAGACACGATTTTGTAGGGGTTGGCTGGAGATTATTTTTCTGCTCTATTGAACTTGGAGTGGTAAAGCACCAGCATATTTTTTTATCACTGTCAGATGATGAGAGATTTTGTCAGATGGCTTATAGTTGCCATTAGCAATTACTGGGCATCCGTTAATTATCATGGGATAATGACTATGAAGTAAGAAATATCCTCTCATATTATCATTTCAAGTACACAGGAATTTGAGGTAAGGCAATCAGAATGGCTTTTACATTTAGCCACTTTGATTGTTTTATTACAGAAAAATGGGATAAAAATAAAAGTTTTATTTTATTATTATTTATTTAACACATTAAATTTATCAATCTAGAATGTATGTGTTGGCATATCTGCATGTACAGAATACTTATGAGCCAGTATAGTGTAGTGGTTTGACTGTTGGACTACAACTCTTGACACCAGGGTTTGATTGCCAGCTCAGGCATGAAACCCACTGGGTGACTTTGGACAAATCACAAGCTCTCAACCTCAGAGGAAGGCAATGGCAAATCCCTTTTGAACAAATCTTGGAGGAAAAAACATGATAGGTAACATACTGTATTCCTCATCATTTTCTTTTTCTACCCATGAATAGGATGTCACTCATATGATTATGTTTAGTTTATTCCCCCCACTCCACTCAAATCAATTCATTTAAGACGTGGTGCTGGAGGAGAGTGCTTAGGATACTGTGGACAGCCAAAAAGACAGATGAGTCTTGTAACAGATCAAAATGGATCTCTGGATCTCATTAGAAGCAAAGATGATAAAATACATTGGCCATATAATGAGAAGGCATGGATCACTGGAAAAGACAATAATGCTCAGAAAGGAATAGGGCAGAAGGAGAGGAAGACCACATGGCAGATGGATTGACTCAGTCAGGGGGAATATGGGCATGGGATTGCAGGAATTAAACAGGGAAGTGGAAGATAGGGGTTCTTGAAGGTATCTCATCCATATTGTTGAGGCCGACTTGGGGGCAGTTAACAACAAAGTGATAAATTATGAAGAAAACTTTTTTTCTACTCTTGGCAATGGACGTTCACAAGGGAGAATGATTTAATCCTGGCCATCTTTGGGAACGTAAGATATATTCAAATGATATTTTATATTAGGATAGAAAGTGGCAAGTTTCTGGAGTCTGGAATCATTCCCCACTCCCAAGGCAATGAACAGGGGGGGGGGGGGGGGGGGGGAGGGATTACTTTGCCTTGTTGAACCACATCACACATTGTATGGGAGGAAGTATTGGTTGGCACTGTGCCTACCACACACAGAAGTAGCAGAATACTGCCCAGAAAAATAATTCCATGGTGTATGAATTATGTATAATACACTTTGTCTATTTGATGGAGTGTGCTTATGTACAGAACGATTCATGCCATAATAAACCGGTTAGTCTCTAAGGTGCTGCAAACACTTTTTAGTTTTTCATAATAAAATTAATAATACCTATTTCGTGCTGCAGCTCCACTTATTAGGTTTGTTTCTTATAGGATTTAACTACACATTACATGAGCACAAGTGTAACCAATCCAGACTTTGGCAATAAAAAAAGAAAACAGTGAGAGAGGGGTTGTTAGAAGACATAGGTTTGAGCAGAGATGCAGTGGTGAAGATCTCTTAACCCTCCCTTATTGCCATTTTGCCACTCCATGTCCCTCCCACTAGTGGTGTAGTTTAATTTTAGATTGAATGGTTTGGGGGGACCTGTTTTCAATAGTAATGTGCAGATGGCCCCTCGGTATACACAGATTCTTTATTCATGGATTCAGTAATCCACATCTTGAAAATATTCCAAACAAATATGTATTGTGAAGTCGAAGGTTTTCACAGCCGGCATCCATAGTTTTTTGTGGGTTTTTCAGGCTGTGTGGCCATGTTCTAGAAGAGTTTATTCCGGCTATTTCACCAGCATCTGTGACTGGCATATTCAGAGAATGCATATTCGGAGAAAGGTGTGATATAAATTAACAAGAAAAACAACAATATAAATGAATATGAAAGGGTCTTTTCTGTGGCTATCTGAACACTTTGGACCTTTCTTTTTAAGGAGGGTAGAATTGCTCTTTCTTGCTCTTCTGTCAGCAAGTGAATACTTCCCCCCCCCCTTTTTTTTTTCAGGCAGGCTTTTGGACCTGAAGGCTTTTAAGAAAAAGGTTGTAAAAGGGTGCTATTTGGTTTTAAATTGTATAGTTTTAACATTAAAAAATCTTTTAAAAGTGGCAGGAGGTTGGCACTTGTGGTCTCTTCCAACTCTATTATTCTATTATTCTATTATTCTATGTTTAAAATAGCTTACTTTTAGCATGTTTTAATTAGTTATATTGTAATAATTTTAATTTATAAGAATCTTATAAATGGAATAGTGGAGCCAGCATGACATAGTGGTTTGAGTGTTGGACTGTGATGACTCTGGAGACCAGGGTTCGATTTCCAACTGAGCAGTGAAACCTTAGGCAAGTCACATGCTCTCAACCTCAGGGGAATGCAATGGCAAACCTCCTTTGAACAAGTCATGCCAAGTAAACCCCATGATAGTTCACCTTAGAGTCATCATAACTCAGGCTGCATCCACACTGCTATGGTGCCACAGCAAACTACAATTCCCAGAATTCCATAGCACTGAGTCATGAAAGTTATGTCAAACCAGACTATTTCTGCAGTGTGGATGGAACCTCAGAAACAACAACAAATGTGGTCTATAAATAAAGTTGTTCATCATCACCATCACCTGTAGCCAAGCATATCCCATTGCAACACAATGACAAGGCTTTTGTGTAGAAGAACCTCTGATTCTTGTTTCTCAAGTGCTTCTTATTTATCCATCTTCTGCAGTATGCAAAGAAACAGGTCTGGTTCAGAATCCATACCATTTTTGTTTTGATGGCATCTTTCCTTTTCACATTTTTTCTTGGTCCTCATAAACTGGCAAGAACTAATACATACTAGATTTATTGGAGAAGGGCAATTTACAGTTCCACTGATAATAAAAATATTACAAAGAAATTTCCCTGCTGGGGAAATTCAGTGTGTACATTTGTAATTATTTTTGAATAAACTATGCTCTTAAATTCAATGGTTCAAACATGATAATTTTATGAACATTCAAGTGATATATGATAATTTTAAGTACCTGCCGTAACAAAATTCCTTGATATTTGTACAGGTCACTAAAAATAAACATTTCACATCACATTTTTCAACAACAGGAAGGGCAAGGGATAAATTTTACAAAATTTTCACATTTCTACATAAGAGGTAAATCTTTCATACTTATCCTGTTTCCTCCAAAAATCTTTCAGTCTGTATCCTTGATTTAACTGGACAATGGAAGCAAAAGAATCCTACACAAGACCTGTACAATTTGTTCCCACCAGCCATGTAGCTGATCATATGTTCAATAAACCTTCAGCCTCTACAAACATTAATAAAAACAGCTCAGGATTATTAAATGTGGAATATAACCAAAACAAGAATAAAGGATTTTTAAAAATGAGAGTTGTTCGAATTGGTATCTCACAAGTTGTGTCAGTAAAACTTAAGACATTCTCAATTTCTCAACATCTTCATTACCAATTCAGTCTTTGGTTAGCCTAACAGATACTATTTTGGCTTTCTGATATTCTACACCAGAGTGACATGAGGCTGGTATTTATTCAGGGTCTCATTATGCTTTGCTTCCCCAAATTTTTGTGAGATTCTGTTCCACTATATTTCTGTAAAATACAGTATGACCACCACTATCCCCACTAGAATTCAGGAGTAAAGTTCATGATTTCAATAAAAAATGAATAAATGAACAAAGTTATTAGATTAGCGTGACGATAAAAAACAAATGATTCATATATATGAAAGGTTTGTTCTAGTTGCAAATGGGTGATCTATTAAACCCTATCTGTGAAAACAAGACATGTAGTGACTCTCTCTGAAAATAGATTGTATTCTTGGTTTTCTATTTACTTAATTTAGATGTATAGGTTGCCAACTTTAATCAGATTTGTAGCCCATGGAAGTTAGCATCACTTGGTGCATAAAAGCTGGTTGACTTCGTATTTGAAAAGTCTCACATTCTGCATAGATCTGTGAGTTTCCCTTCCTCCTTATTCAGAAATCAGAAGGAAAAAAAAAGAGAAAGCATTAAAGAACTGAAAATTTTAGTCTATTTTTATTTATAGCTTCCCTGTTCTCCAGCAAAGGACCCAGCTGAGTTGCATCTGAACCAGACTATTTATATGAAATATGGTTCCCCTGCATCTTCTGTATAAACAAACAGGTTGGAGGGATTGGCCATCATATTATCAAACATACCTGCTTGGAAAGTTACAGTTATACGACAGTCATGGTAAAGTCTATATTACTGGGTTGTTGGTTTTTTTTAGCTGTCCCCATTACCTTATCTGTATTGGTTGAATGATTTCTTATCCAAGCTGGTTTTTGTTTTGTTTTTGTTTTGTTTTGTTTTGTTTTTTGTCATTTTGAAAAATAGATATACATACTTTGGTAAGGTGTACAAAAGAAACCATTCCAACATTCTGTCATTTGCTCAGTTCCTGTATTCTTATCCCTACCAGAATCTTTACTTATTTTGCCTTCACTGTAGAAGTGAACTAATGGAACCTGAAGGATTAAGATTACTGGTAATTCCGGGTTAGATGTTCTATTCACTTCTTATGATCGTATGCATTCTACTTTTAGTCCTCAGTTTATTAAAACATATATTTGACCTTTACAGCACTCTGGGAGCTCAAGGGAATAAGGATAACTTCACTATTACCTTAATGTTTAGCAGGATATTGTGGGAAAGGTACAGTACTAGGAATCATCCAGTGTCACATAAGCAGCCTGCCATGCAGCTTCTTAGTCCATCACTCATCTGGATTTGTGCCTTGTACACATTGAGTCTCCCTTATCTGGAATTCTGAAATACTCTGAAATCCAAAACTTTTTACTTTATGATAGTTCAGTGTACACACACTGTGTTTCATGCACAAAATCATTAAAACTATTGTGTATAAGATTATTTTCAGGCTATGTGTTTAAGATGTACACAAAACATAAATGAATTTCATGTTTAGAACTGGGTCTCATCTCCAAATTATCTCATTATAGATATGCAAATATTCTAAATTTAAAAAAAAAAAACCACTCTGAAATCCAAAACACTTCTGGCCCTAAGCATTTCTGATAAGGGAGACTCAACCTGTATTTTACTGAAAAGACTCCTTGCAATCTTGTTGGTTAGATTATTCTACAAAGCACCAGAAGATATTGGATTCTAACACTGATCTCCTCCTCATTGGCTATGTTGGTTAGAACCACTCACAGGGCAGTCCACAACCACATGACACTGAATTGCTCCTGTCACCTTTATCCCCAAAGACACCAATCATCTTGTTTCCATGGAGGGGAGGGACACCTGACTTTCAGATCTTGGATGTGTGACAGTTTGAAAGGGCTCTGGTTGCTTGATGCTCTTGATCTCCTGATTAGCAAACAAATCATGTCTCTCACCTAACACCCATTCCATTTCAAGACAGGGCAGTATTGGTGAGCACCTCAAGACCCCCCCCCCACCCGTTTACCACAAAGTGATACTGTTGTTGTTAACTGCCATCGAGTCATCCTCAATTCATGGTGACTCCATGGATGAGACATCTCCAACATCCCCTGTCCTCCACTGCTCTACTTTAGGTCCTGCAGGCTCAGGCATGTGGCCTCTGATTGAATCCAACCATTTGGTATGTGGTCTTCTTCTTCTACTGTCTGCTATCTTCCCTGGCATTATTGTTTTTTCCAGTGATTCATGCCTTCTCATGCTATGGCCAAAGTATGACAACTTCAGTTTAGTCTCCCTGGCTTTGAGGGAGAGCTTTGGCTTACTCTGTTCTTCAATCCACTTGTTCAGGGGTAGGCAACCTGCGGCCCGCGGGCCGGATGCGGCCCAGAGAGGCCTTGGGACCGGCCCCAGCCCGGTCCTGCCGCAGATTGCCGCCGAGGCCTTTGGCATCTTGCGCGCAGGGGCAAGGAGGGCAATTGTCTAAAGAAGCCTCAGAAACATGCATTTATATTAACATTTTTTTAAAAAATCA
Source organism: Sceloporus undulatus (assembly GCF_019175285.1). Classification (NCBI taxonomy): domain Eukaryota; kingdom Metazoa; phylum Chordata; class Lepidosauria; order Squamata; family Phrynosomatidae; genus Sceloporus; species Sceloporus undulatus. The sequence goes on along the minus strand of NC_056522.1, from coordinate 291,984,438 downwards.
GCAAATTTTTTCGCATGTCCTCCATTTTTCATTTAAAAAGTGCCCTCCATTTGAAAATTTTGTCCTACATTTGTCCTAGTTTATGTATTTATTTAATTTTTAAACAATTATTTAATTATTTATATTTTGGCTTCGGCCCCCCCAGTTGTCTGAGGGACAGCAACCCGGCCCCCGGCTCAAAAGGGTTGCCTACCCCTGCACTTGTTTGTCTTCTTGGCTGTCTATGTTATTCTCAGCACTCTTCACCAACACCACAACTCAAATGAGTCAATTTTCTTTCTAACTGCTTTCTTTATTGTCAGCTGTCACATCCACACATGATGATGGAGAATACAATGGCTTGAATAATTCTCACTTTGGTGTTCAGTGTGTTCACTTTACTCTTTAGGATCCTGTCCAGTTCCTTCATAGCTGCCTTTCCCATTTCTATTCTGCTTCTAATTTTTTGGCTGCAGTCTCCATTTTGATCAATATTTTATACAAGATATGAGATTTACTTGATTATTTCCATTTCCTTCTTATCTACGTTTAATTATTGTAAATTATCTGTGACCATTATTTTTGTTTTCTTAATGTTCAGCATTAATTCTACCTTGGCACTGTTTTCCTTGACCTTTTTCAGAATTGTTCCAGATCTTTCCTGGTTTCTTCTAGTAGTAATGTATCATCTGCATATCTTAGGTTGTTAATGTTGCTTCCTCTGATTTACACTCCTCCTGCCTCTTAGTCTAAGCCTGCTCCATGTACAATATTTTCTGCATACATGTTGAATAGATAGGATGAGAGTATACAGCCTTTGCCTCTATATTCCTTCATTCTCTCCCCCCTCCTTTTTATATGTAAAAGTGAGAAATACCGGTTGTACTAGATGAGAGTATCATCATCAGTGTTTGTTCATTGCAAAATATAAACACACAGACCATAGCAATATGTACACCATTACATATTTGCAATTAAGCATAATGTTGGATCTGAGATACATGAATTATACCTTCAGGCTGTTGTTTTGCCTGTTGTAATTTTGTTGCAATGATTAAATGATCAGTGAAACAAAACAGAATTATCAAAACCCAACACATTTTAGCCTAATGCATTTTATGGTACATGGTTTATTTATGAGTATGTGAGGAGAAATGCAAATTAAAAGTTGAATAACTGTCTGCTTCCAAAAAGTAATGCATAAAGGTCTCAATCCAGTTTAAGAAGGCTGTGTTGACAACAGTTGGGGATGGTCCATATTGAGACTGGATGTTGTTCATCTTGCAATGAAGAGAGCTATGTGATATGGCCAGGGGATATGAGAAAAATATTCCAGATTTCTCTAACCTGCATCAATACCAAGCCAGTTTACTGGTTGGACAATCTTAAACTCAAGGTTGGTGGCATGACATTAGACCAATCATTGACACTCACTGTGACCAAACTGGATTTAGACCTTATGCTTTGGCAATTTGATTTCTAGGTTGGTGAATCATAGAGCCTGTACAGACAGGCCAAAATAAAGCTGCTTTGGGTCACTTTGGAGTTATCCTGTTTAAATGATACATATGTCCTAAGAGGCCAGAAGATGCCACTGTTGAACAGCCCTTTTGTGAACAAATCATAATTTGCCTTGGATAAATGTTAATTCTTTCCCAGTGAAGTCAAAGGCACTTCCATGCCTTCCATGCAGTAGATTATACATTATATAATTCGTTTTACACACACACATACACGCAGAACTTTTAAAAAATCCACACAAATAGATAAAATAGCTGTTTCAGAACAGGGAGGTTTGCTTCTCTAAATGAACTGAATTATTTCCCCCTCCCTTTATTGTTTGCTCTGTGTCTGGGATTACAGGTCTGCCATAGGAGACATTTATTTAAATGGTCTGGGCTTCAATCCAATTGTATCAATACTAGAGATGTGAAGAATACACACTTGTCTTTAATAAGAAAATGTGCCTCAACTAAATGGTGCACCCTATAAAGAAAATTGTAAACTAATAGGAAACTATTTTCTGAATATTGATGCTTTTTTTCAAGATCATTTACACAAAAAACCCACCTTTACTATATTATTTATTTATTTATGAAAAAAAATGTTTCTCCCTGCTTTGTGAGTGTACTAGAGATTCTGAGCCTTTTAAAATGATATTTGAACTCTGGGGAATGAAAAAGAATTGGTTTGCACAGAATTGCCCTCCTTTCTGCCTTCTGCCAGAAAGTGAAAACCTTTCAATTTCAACAAACTTCTGCAGCTTGTCTTCAGTGGGTTTTTAATGCTGTTCTCTCTCTTTGATGTTTATCTTCCATTTTTAATGGGCTTTGAAATGGTTTTAATTCTATAAATTATTTAATTGCATTTTAATATACATTTTATATATTTTAATGATGTTTTTGCAAATAATACATAAGACACTGTTTTAATCAATATTCATTCTAATACTTTGTCCCAGTATTGGGAAAATTGGGTGGATGTAAATGTAGAAAAATAACAACAACAACAGACAGACAGACACAAACTAAGAGAAAAAGATGTATTGAAGTGAAATGAGAAGTGCAATCATTGATTTTGCCCTAACCTTCCATTCTTGTAGTCCTTTCAGGACATCTGGATTTAGTTAATACCAGCATATCATCCAGCACTACACAGATGAAAATGTGGGCATATGTGGCCAAGCAACATCAATGTTTTCAAGATGAAAAAAGTTAATGAGGACGAATACAGAATGGGGCATCTAGGAGGGGCTGTAGCAGTTTGCTCCAACATGAGTTCAAAGAGTGAAATTAGTTTTCACTTAATTATTTCAATGGGAAAGCATTGAATTTTGCCCTCCCCAGTAGTCTCAAGCAAAAGCAAACTTCTACAGCCTTTCCTAGTATCCTGAGGGAAAAAGGTAAATGGTGTGGTGCGTGCGTGACACCTGGCTGTGGTGGAGGAAGGAGCTCCTTTTTGCAACACTGTTTGCAACATTCTGAAACAGAGCTCCTTTTCACCGTGTGTATCGTTCCTGCGGTAACCAGTCGGCCATGGAAACAATGCCAAGGAAAAAGGGGCTCTGGCTCCTGGGCTGTCTGGGGGCATGAAGCCCCAAGGACACCCCTTTGCCGCGCCAAGGGTGGTCTGTACCGCGCAATAGTCTTGGTAAACAGAATTAGATCATAGAATCATAGAAATCCATTGTTCCGGGTCCTATTCTCTGGACTAGCAGAAAACAAGCTTGCTCCCTCCTCAATATGACATCCATTTATTTAAACAGGGCTATCATATGACCTCTTAACCTTCTCTTCTCCAGGCTACACATCCCCAGCTCCTTAAGGCATTCCTCATAGGGCATGGTTTCCAGACCCTTCACCATTTTAGTCACCCTCCTTTGGACATGCTCTAGTTTCTCAACATCCTTTTTGAATTGTGGTGCCCAGAACTGGAATAATAATCCAGGTGGGGCTTGACCAAAGCAGAATATAGTGGCACTATTACTTCCCTTGATCTCTAGACACTATACTTTTATTGATGCAGCCTAAAATTGCATTGGCCTTTTTAGCTGCCTCATCACACTGTTGACTCATGTTTGACCTGTGGTCTACTTGGAATCCTAGATCCCTTTCACATGTAGTCTCCTTAAGCCAGGTGTTCCCCATCCTATATCTGTGCATTACATTTTTCTGCCCTAAGTGCAGTACCTTACATTTTGCTGTGTTGAATATCATTTTGTTAGCTTTTGTTGGCCCAGCTTTGCAGTTTTTCGGGTCATTTTGAATTTTGATCCTGTCCTCTGGGGTGTTAGCTACTCCTCCTAATTTGGTGTCATCTGCAAATTTGATTCTGTCCCTAATTCTGTCATTCAATAAGATTATTCTTTGATTCCATAATTCTATATTTCCTATTGTGTACATCTTTAAGGATGGGAATGTGAAATGTTTTATGAAGATGTTGTATGAAAGTCTGACCAAAGTTCCACTATTTTCTCAAAAGCTTTCCCTCATTTGATGTATGTAGTTATATTTTATCACATGGAAACATAAACAACTACATGTATGAAACTAGTATTATAACTAAAGCACAAAGCACTGAAAAATGGGTTTTGCATGGAATGAGGTAGCACTAACTATAGGAGCTAGTGGTTCTTAAGAAGTGCTTTTCAAATGTATACTGTTCAAAATGTTTACATCTATCCTGTGCATTGTACAAAAAGCAGTTAACTATTTGAAATATCTTATTTAACTCAGTGGGATTATTCACATGTTTAATGACTGTTATCAACTGAAGTAAAAGGTAAAAGTATTTCCTGTAGACAAGGTTGTCAAGATGTGTCCGACCATAGGGAATGGTGCTCATCTCCATTACTAAGCTGAAGAGCCAGCGTTGTCAGAGACTACTCTGTGATCTTGTGGCCAGCATGATTGCACAGAACGCTGTTCACCTTACCACCAGAGTGGTACTTATTTATCTACTTGCATTTGCATGCTTTGAACTGCTCGGTTGGCAGAAGCTGGGACTAGTGATGGGAGCTCACCCCATCATGCAGCACCCAGGCCGCAAACTGTCAACTTGCCGATCTTGCAATCAACAGAGTCAGCATCTTAACCATTTGAGACACCACATCCCTATCCCTCCTTCTATGTGGCCTGTGATTCCACAGGATGCAGCCATGGCAGTTAAATTAGAATGATAGCATTATGGTTGTACAGTGTGAATGGGTCCATAGGGTCATGTTGGATTTAGCCCTTTACACTGAAAATTAAATGTTTAAATTAAACAGATAATCTCTGGTACACTAAAGACAAGTAAATGGCTACAAAGCAGGTTTGTGGGGTGCTCAAACCAGTTGATTTTAGAGATAAGTGATTATTCATTAATTTGTTTAAAGTATTTCTGTATTGCAATATTTAAATTACATTTGAGTTATATTTTTCATTTGTTATACTAATATCTTATGTTTTGGAAGTGGTATTACATTTCTCCTGCTATCAATAATAAAATGCTCTTCAAGGTATGCAAGTAAGCATCTTCTTCCTCTCCTCTTCATTTAAGTCATACAGTTGTACTCAAAAGTCCATGATTCTTATCCATCTTCAGATCAAATCCCTAGCCAGAGAAGGATTTAGTAGACAATGATATATATCAAAGTCCTATGAGCTGCATGGATGAATTTAATTTAAATGGCTTGTTCTGTACTTATCTTCGGTCTACCATTATTACACTAAATGCATTTGCTTCCTTCCTTTTTTATTAACAAAAAATTATTCTACAAATCATATAGCACCAAATAGCACAGTATATGTTACCATTCTTAACAGCAAAGACTTGGAGATCACATATGCGGAAATCAAATATGTTTTCATCTGTGTGACCCCAGATGAAGACATGGTAAAAAACTAAAATATGAATATGCAATGTTTCTATTTTTAGATTGCTTCATATTACATATGAAATGTATTTGGTAGAGAGAATGGCCATATTTGCCATTCCTGTAGAATGTTGTTGTTGTTGGGTTCCTTCATTTCTGACTTAGGTGATTCTAAGGCAAACCTCACCTTTTTGAGATTTTCTGAGGCTGTGAGTGTATGACTTGTCCAAGGTGATCCATGGCTGAGTGGGTATTCAATTGATTATACTGAATATAAGAGTTGACTGCAAAATCTGCTGCAAGCAAAAGAAAGTCTCACGAAAGAATATATTTAAAATCTAATTGGCCACTGAAGAATACACTTTCCCATACAAAACATTAAATGCAAACTGTAGGCTCGAATTGAACTGGGAAGATGTTAAATTCAAGATGTAACACTGAGTCACTATGGTATAACGTGCTTTAACAAAGTTATCTAAGACTTATTATGATACTTTCAGTGAAAAAACCCTGCAGTACTGAGAAAGGTGGTGGTTCAGATCATTGAATATTAGCTTGTGGATTGAACTTCAAAATTGCTTTAGGTTTTTTGTTTGGGGTCAGGAGACATAGTGCTTTGGAGTAGCATGAGTAGGATAGCATCAAAAATCAAATTGTGGCTGTCCTTTTATGTCAGTAGGAAACTGTCACTGGAATCTCCCAAGTAATTCCTTAGTTTGCTAGCCTCCATAGTATTATGAAATGCTGTGTGTGTGTGTGTGTGTGTGTGTGTGTGTGTGTGTGTGCACGCTGGTTGTTTACATCCTGTGATGCCTTTTGCTATCAAATTGAATCTAGGTTAAATCATTCAGTTTAAAATTGAAATGTGGAACATTTATTCAATTATCTGTTTGTTCAAGCTGTGCTAGCAGCATTTCACTGAATGAGGTGTGGGTCAGCTGAGGCACAGAAATGAAATGTGACTGAACTTTGCTTCCTCGATTAGCAACCTGAAATATCTTTCAATATTATTTTTCTTCAGCTTTCACTTTATCGCAATAGTAAATAAATATGGAATTTAAAATTCAGAGGGATTTTTTCATTGCGGTATTTTCAATTTGTCAGCCTAGTGTAAAAATAATAGAAATAACATCAGTTAAAATTAGAAAACGCCCTTGTCAGATATGGGAGCTTTACCTCTATCTGGAACGAACTACAAGTAAGCAAAGATTCCTGGTGGAGCAACTGGGAGTTTTTTCTGCCGTTCTGTGGTCTGGCATAACACCCCAGCCCATACTAGAACGTATCCCAGTCACTGAAGCAAAGGTGGAAATCAGGAGGGCAAAAATAACTGAACGCTGCATTTTACAGTTCCTCCAATTAGAGTGTCTTGCCAGTGAGAACTCTAGATCTAGGCCATTAAGGTGGCAAAAACAAATTAAAGTTCATTTGCACCATAATCTCTCTTCTTCAAAACTATACAGGTACAAGTCTAAATCCAATTACTAGCTTCAAGTAAAGTAGCATTACATCAATGGTATTTACACAAGATTTGACCATTTTTCAGTAATTTAATCAATGGGTTTATTCTAGTGGGTCTAGCATTTGGACTTAGGGGCATATTTAAATGATTAATAGCAACCTACCATATTCAGAACCCGCCATTTAATGTCACAATCATATTTTAACAAGGTTGCTATAAATACAGAGGTAGGATGTGGGTTCCATATAAAGAGAGGAGCTGTTTGTAAGCAATATGTGGATATAGGCTAAGTAAGTGTTAATTTGAATAACACTTACGTCACTACAAAACTTTTATTTTGGATTGGGACATTATGGTTTTAGCATCTATTGATCTGCTGTTACTACTATCCATGAGAGCTCCTTCACACTTTATATGGCAATCATGTCTGGTACAGGTTCACTGATATCCCAGCTCTATTATGCACAGCAAACAGGTAAACAGTGAAGGACAGACACAGATGACTGAACAATGGAAACATGGCAACTTTATCAGCCACAACCCCCAGTGGAAGTCCACTGATTGTGTAAGCATGGTGTGTTTGCCTTTCACATCATGAGGAGGAATGCAGATGATGTGGACAGAATGTTATACTCCAGCCATACAGCAAGCTTGTTTTCTGCTGCTCCAAAGATAGGACATGGAGCAATGGATTCAAGCTACAGGAAAAGAGATTCCATCTAAACATTAGGAAGAACTTCCTGATGGCAAGAGCTGTTCGATATGCTGGGACATGCTGCTTTGAATAAAGGTTGAGTCTCCTTTTTGGAGGTTTTTAAAAGAGAGGCTGGATGGCCATCTGTCCTTTGATTGTGTATTCCTGTATGGCAGGAGATTGAACTGGATGGCCCTTGTGGTCTCTTCCAACTCTATGATTCTGTGACATAGCTATTATAACTCCAGATTACATAAGTGTATTAACAGGATTCTGTCATGGGAACACCAGAGTAATTGTGGCAGGCATGATTGCTCTTTAACATTTGAAGTGGCTCTTATTCTAAGCATTGGGTCTGATTATCTAAATGGGAAACTATGGACTTAAGGTGAGGACTTCCTTTTTCATGTATTTTTAGGCAGTACTCCCAGATTTTCAATGAAAGTTAAATAACAGATTTACATTAACCTGAATTTACTTTACTAATCAGAGCAATAGTTGGTTGACTCCTGAGCAGGGAGAAAATGCTACAACTTCATTTTTTAAAAAATTAATATTTCTGGCAGCATTTCTTGAAAGAAAAATAACTCCATTTTAAAATTTGTTTCCCTCTCCTTTCTTCATAAAAGGTCAGGTATTTGAATGTGATATTTTATGTGGATGAAGAATTGTACATGAACAGTATTAAGACTAAACATGCCTTGAATGGACTTTTTAAAAAATACATCCTGCTTAAATATTATTTTCCTCCCCATGCTGGCATCTGAGTTATTGTGAACAAGTGCCTGATAGGAAACAAACCTTTTTTCCTTCTTAAAATGTTTGCTATCTTGGAAGCCAAGTCACCAGAGAAATAGGATTACAGTCTGCAAAAGAGGTGATATAGTGGTAGATTATACCTTTAGGTACAATGCTGAACAAGTGGCAGAATGCTGGAAGAAGAATCCAAGAAGGTGCCCTTGCTTTAAAGTAGTTCTTTCAGAAAACATACCCTCCCTCCCTCTCTCTTTAGCCATCTTTTCTGGAGTGGTCAAAATTTCTGGATTGCTGGCATTAGCTAGAAACACCACTTCTAATCTGATTAATGGATCCTTGCCAATGTCCAAGTTGTGTCAGTATAGGTGGAACTAAGTAGGAAGGTTAAGACAGGAGGCAAAAGGAGAAATTTCACTACAGAATTAATGCAGTTTGACACCACTTTAACTACCATAGCTCAATGCGAGATATTTAACCTGCTCTGTCAGAGAGCTCTGGTGTCACGACAAACTACAAATCCCAGGAATCAATACAGTGGAGCCATTACACTTAAAGCGGTGTAAAATGGCACTATTTCTGCAATGTGGCAGAAGCCCTAGTGATAGAGAAGGAAGCCACAGGATAAGGAGCATTTTCTAGGAAGTGACTCAGGTCCTTATCACACTCAGCTTTTTAACAGCAGTTAGAGATGGAAAAAACAGATTTGGCAATACTAATTGCATGCTGCCACCTCTGACCTGTGGCTGCAGCATCCTTGAAGCACAGTTATGGTGTTCTTTTTTATGGACAGGAAGCCCATCTATGAGCTCTCAGTTGTGCTAGTCCCCAGGTGCAAAATGTCACTGCCAGGACGTTGCAATATTGGCAGTCAAGCAGTGTCAGTTTTCCCACCTCTCCCCCTCCCGTTCGCTATTCCAAGCAGGCTAGGTGCCTTTATTGTCTATTTTCCTCCTCCTCCTCCTGCTTCTCCAGAATTTAAATTGCAATCAGAGTGTTCTGGAATTGTATTTAAAAAGTGAAAAAAAAAAAAAACTCCAAAGGCATGCTGGGTGGAGCATAGGGCAGGGAGATGGGTTAGAAAGTCAGGAAGAGAAAGCAATGGCAGAAGCAGCCCCATTTCCATGACTGAAAAGACCTGCAATAATGGTTGCTCACAAACAGGTATAATTCTGCTTTCTTTACTAAGTGCAATTGTGGCAAGAACAGGGCTCACATGGTAATATCCTCAACACACACACCATAAAGGGACTGAGCTGGAGAGAAAGGAACTGTTAGGAGTTGACCGCAGATGTGTTTAAATAAAGTTCCTTGGTTTTTGATATGTAACAGCTGCTTGAGACTTACTGATAACTAAGACTGCATGAACGGTTTTAAAGTGCAAGTATCCCCTGTAGCTTAGTATTGGCACTCAGGCATGTGTACAACTTGGGCAGACCAGTGATGCTAGACTACATGTCACTGTGCTTTCTCTTGACTAGCTTAGAAAGACTGGGCAATCTCTGAAAGCTTGCTGAAGATACATGGGTAACAGCAGTAGCTGTTGGGGGTTCTTGGAAAGTAAAGGTGGACAACTTTTCTTCTGTTGAACATTGCATTTCCTTGGGATGTGTACTGGTGGTGGATGGGGCTGAGATTAACAATTCATGAGTGGGTAAGCTTGCATCATGTTAGTCAGTTTCTCTTTGCTACCTGTACATGCAGGTCATCCAAACTTGTTTGAAATTTGTATTTAGAATCCTTGAGCATTTGTACTCTGAAGTAAGGTAACACAGTTCACTGCCATTAATTTATTTTGTTCGTCCCCACTCTTGGGGGGCATTTTCTTCATTCTCTGTTCTACATACTTAGGCAAAAGTACTGGTCTGGTTTTAGTTCCTGTAGCATTGGTGGGTAGATGGTATAGTTGTTTCAGCATGGGACTACAACTCTGGAGACCAGAGTTCAAATTCCTAAACAGCCATAGAAACCCAGTGGGCGCCTTGGGTAAGTCACACTTTCTCATCCTCAGAGGAAGGTAAAGGTAAACCCTCTCTGACCAATTCTTAAAACAAAACAAAACCCAAAGGAGAAAAAACATGATAGATTCACCTTTGGGTCTCCACAAATTGGAAGGCTTCATGACATGCAACAACAACATGTTGTTTAAATTTAGATATCTGTACATACACGCATATTCTCTGGGACTGGGGTTTGAAGATACCAGAATAATAGTACTGATGCAATTAATCTTCTTACCTTTAAGGAAAGAAGTTCATCTCATAGAAGAAAAATCTCTTTGGATTTTAAAAAAGATTTTTGTTTTGCTTTGGTCATTACTGTCCATAAAGGATCCTAGAGGTATAGTGCTTGAGTGTGTTCTGTCTTTTGTCTCTTGTTCCTATTCTGAATTAATGGCTGCAAAATTATTTTTGAAGTGATAAGAAAGAAATTATTGATTTTATCCATTGGTCACAGGTTTTTCAGTTCTTTGATTTCTCTATGTAGAAAAATATCTCTGTATCTGATCATACATATGGAATTTAAAATGCAACCTGTCCTTGATATATTTTTAAATAGTGTTAGACTTAGACACAGATGTTTATGTATTGCTTGCCAGATGAAAAATAGGATGCAGATCTCAAAATCAGAAAATAAATTTCCTGGACTTTGAAAATCTCCCTATTGCCACATGGCCAGAAGGAGAAGGAGCCTGCTTGCAAAAGACAACATGCAAGCATCTGACTAACATCTCCAATTGTTTTTCCTCCTCCTGTTTGGTTTGTAACATCTTGCCTGATCAAAAAGCCCATGGACCTTTGAAAGCTTGCAACAAGTATATTGTGCCTTTCTGTTGGCCACTAAAGGTATTACTGATGGATTTTTGTTTGTACTACAATGCAGCTTAACATTCTTACTAAATGGGTCAGAATTGCACTTACCTGATAATGGGTCTGGGTAGATAGATTGCAAGGTAAAATGCAATCTTCATGCTATTTTCTTAGGTCTACCCTGTTTTGCAACTACAGGGTATCTGATGGCAAGGGGAGGGGCAACACAAAGTGTTAATAGACCCCTATCAAATGAAATAAAAGTGGCATTTCTGCAGGGACTCACAGAAGTAGAGCACAGACCCTATATGTTCTAGAGGAGAACGAGACAGGCCCACCAAAAGGAATTCTGCACATGAGAAACAGTTATGATCACTGGCCTAGGGCTACCATGAAAATAATAATGATAATGATAATGATAATGATAATAATAATAATAATATAAAATTTATTTGTATCCTGCCCCTCTCAGAACAATCGGCTAACAAGTTAAAAATATACAACATATCAAATCCCTGGTACCCTCCTCCCCTTAAAAAGGTATTAAATCTAACAAAGAATTAAAACCATACAGATTAAAACTGACCAAAGGGTCAGACAACAAAACAATACAACAGAACAATAATCAATACAACAATGATCAATGGGAGCAGCAGTATCTCTTTATGGGAGTTTCCTGGGGCCGGATTGGCTATTCTGGAAAGGCCTGCTGGAAGAGATCCGTCTTAACAGCCTTTTTAAAACTGTCTAAGGATTTAAGCAGACGGATCTCATCTGGCAGGCCATTCCACAGTCTGGGGGCGACGATGGAAATGCCCTCTGGGAGGTAGTCAAAAGCCTAGATTTTTGTGGCTGAAGTAGGCCTCTCCCAGAGGAGTGGAGTGCGCGGGGAGGATTGTAGGGGAGAAGGCGGTCCTGAAGATAGTTTGGACCCAAGCTGTTTAGGGCTTTAAAAGTGATAACCAACACCTTGTACTGAGCCTGGAAACTAATAGGCAGCCAGTGGAGGGACTTTAGAACCGGAGTAATATGGTATCTCCTAGATGTTCCGGAAATTATTCTGGCTGCCATATTCTGTACTAGTTGCAGTTTCCGGACCAAGTACGAGGGTAGCCCCATGTAGAGCGCATTACAGAAATCTAGACATGAAGTTACCAGCATGTGAACAACAGTCTCAAGATCCTTTACTTCCAGGAAAGGGCGCAGCTGGCGTATCAGCCGAAGCTGATAACAAGCGCTCTTGACTGTCGCATTTACCTGATTTGACATCAGGAGCAACAAATCAAGGAGCACCCCCAGACTGCGAACACAGTCCTTGATGGAGAGTGGAGCAGAGGTTGCAACCCGATTCCTGATTTCGGGGCCGCTACTGTGAGCACCTCCGTTTTGTCTGGATTAAATCTAAATCTGTTTTTCCTCATCCAGCCCATTACTGCCCAAAGACATTCATTGAGAGAGGAGATGCCATCAGAATTTGAGGCCGATGAATGAGACATGGAGAAATAGATTTGGGTGTCATCAGCATACTGATAACACCCAGCTCCATGACTCCTATTGATCTCACCCAGCGGCTTCATATAGATGTTGAACAACATCGGGGACAGGATAGCACCCTGTGGGACTGCACGGGTGAGCTCCCTTTAACTGGAGCAACTGTCCCTGAGCATCACCCTCTGGGATCTGCCCGAGAAAAAGGAATGGAACCACTGCAATGCAGTGCCTCCAATTCCCAATCCCCTCAGGCGATCCAAGAGGATGCCATGATCTATTGTGTCAAAAGCCGCTGAGAAGTCTAAAAGCACCAACAGGGTCACACTGCCCCTGTCGATGTTCAGACACAGATCGACAGTCAAGGCAACCATGGCAGTCTCAACCCCAAAGCCTGTCCTAAAGCCAGTTTGAAATGCGTCAAGATAATTGGTTTCATCCAAGACAACTTGGAGTTGAAGAGCAACCGCACTCTCGATTACCTTGCTCAAGAATGGCAACAAAGAGACTGGCTTATAGTTGTTCATATCCAGGGGGTCCAGGGAAGGTTTTTTCAGAAGCGGCCTAAAATGACAAAGTTAATTCTGGCCTCAAACACATGAGCCAGCCAAAACAAACGGCTTCTGACTGCATTGGAGGTGCACTATTTATATGGCACACTTCTCCAACATGGCCAGAAGTCTTGATGAAGCTATGCTCTGGTCCTTTGGTCCTTTAAATTGGAGCTGGGATAAACTGGCTACTAGTGGTGCGGTTTGGGGCCAGTACTGTAGTCATGGCTCATTTTCAGAGCAGGCCATGCATTTGCCACGGACCCAATCTGCTTGCAGCTGGAGCAGTCTTGGGCCACACTTTCCCAGCCGTCTGCTTCTACCCTCTGTTGCTTAAGGGAATGTTTTAAAAAAGAATGTTATTTTTGCTTCTTACCAGCACTCCTGAATGTTTTTTCAGCACCCTAATAATACCTGAGAAAATTTTGAATTCTTTTGCTATGGTCTTAAAGGGCTAGTTCTTGCAGAAAGAATACTGTATATAAATACATGACAAATTTGGCAGGTAGGAAGCACATATTCATTTATGTAGTAGTCTTTTCCTTTAAAATAAATGCAAATACTAACAAGTATGAAAATGAACCCAAATCCTAAAAAGTGAAGTAAAATCTGCAGTAAGAGAAATCAGGAAAAATATATTCCCAGGAACAGACGATATCCCAATTGAGCTACTTCAGTGCACACAGACAGAAGCAATACTAGTGTTAACTAAAATATGCCAACAAATATGGAAAACAAGGAGCTGGTTAACAGACTGGAAATCATAGAATCATAGAGTTGGAAGAGACCACTAGGGCCATCCAGTCCAACCCCCTGCCATGCAGGAAATCCAAATCAAAGCATCCCTGACAGATGGCCATCCAGCCTCTGTTTAAAGACCTCCAAGGAAGGAGACTCTATCACCCTCCGAGGGAGTGCATTCCATTGTCGAACAGCCCTAACTGTCAGGAAGTTCCTCCTAATGTTCAGGTGGAATCTCTTTTCCTGCAGCTTGCATCCATTGTTCCGGGTCCTGTTCTCTGGAGCAGCAGAAAACAAGCTTGCTCCCTCTTCAATATGACATCCCTTCAAATATTTAAACAGGGCGATCATATCACCTCTTAACCTTCTTTTCTCCAGGCTAAACATCCCCAGCTCCCTAAGTCGTTCCTCATAGGGCATGGTTTCCAGACCCTTCACCATTTTTGTCGCCCTCCTTTGGACACGCTCCAGTTTCTCAATGTCCTTTCTGAATTGTGGCGCCCAGAACTGGACACAATATTCTAGGTGGGGCCTGACCAAAGCAGAATACAGTGGCACTATTACTTCTCTTGATCTAGACACTATACTTCTATTGATGCAGCCTAAAATAGCATTGGCCTTTTTAGCTGCCGCATCACACTGTTCACTCATGTTCAACTTGTGGTCTACTTGGACTCCTAGATCCCTTTCACACGTAGTTTCATTCAGCCAGGTGTCACCCATCCTATATCTGTGCATTTTATTTTTCCGCCCTAAGTGCAATACCTTACATTTCTCTGTGTTGAATTTCATTTTGTTAGCTTTGGCCCAGCTTTCTAGTCTATTCAGGTCATTTTGAATCTTGATCCTGTCCTCTGGGGTATTAGCTATTCCCCCTAATTTGGTATCATCTGCAAATTTGATAAGTATGGTCCCAATTCTGTCATCCAGGTCATTGATAAAGATGTTGAATAGCACCGGGCCCAGGACAGAGCCCTGTGGGACCCCACTGGTCACTTCTCTCCAGGATGAAAAGGAGGCATTGTTGAGCACCCTTTGGGTTCGGCCGGTCAACCAATTACTAATTCATTTAACAGTTCCTTTGTCTAGCCCACATTTTACAAGCTTGTTTGCAAGAATGTCATGGGGAACTTTGTCAAAGGCCTTACTGAAATCAAGATACTATCCACAGCATTCCCTTCATCTACCATGCTGGTAATTTTATCAAAGAATGAGATCAGGTTTGTCTGGCATGACTTGTTTCTCTGAAACCCATGTTGACTTTTTGTGATTATGACATTGCCTTCTAGATGTTCACAGACTCTCTGTTTAATGATCTGCTCCAGAATCTTTCCTAGTACTGATGTCAGACTAACTGAACGATAATTGTTGGGATCCTCTTTTTTCCCCTTTTTGAAGATGGGGACAACGTTTGCCGTCCGCCAGTCTGCTGGGATCTCTCCTGTTTTCCAGGAGTTTTCAAAGATTATTGCCAATGGCTCCAATATTACATTTGCCAGTTCTTTTAATACCCTTGGATGGAGTTCATCTGGTCCCGGAGACTTAAATTCATTTAGATTAATAAGGTATTCCTCTACTATCTCTTTACTTATTCTGAGCTGAAATTCCTCTATTCTGTCCTCTGCTCCATTATCCTCAGGTTGAGCACCCTTTGCCTTTTCTGAGAAGACTGAGGCAAAGAAGGTGTTTAGTAATTCTGCCTTTTCTCTGTCTTCTGTTAGCATTTTGAAAAACACTGAGTTTATGGGAGAATGAAGCTAAAAAAACTATAAATTTTTTTAGAAAAATATGGTTAAATACTAAAATAAGAAACAAACCTGCTGTGAGGCTTATTCTGGCTTGTAAGCCACACTAGTAAGATAATAGGCAGAACTGGCTTGAAAACTGCAATTCCCAAAATAATATAAAACTATAACATTCATCTGCGTCTCACACCTTGTATAGAAATGAGTACACACAATATTATTATAATACAGAGTGCACAGACAGAGGCTGGATGGAAAGGGATAACAGTATGCCCCAACAGATAAAGTGTACAAAGATTCAAAAAAAGACCAGACGCGTTTCGACAATTGTTCATCAGTGGTCCAAAGAACTGAGGAATAAATAAGTGAAAATCAAAACTGTGCTGACATAAAGAAGACCATATAGCTAGAAAATGGTCATTATGGTACCTACTTAAGCCACCTGTAAGGTAGACAATGTGGGAACCACCTGTCCTTTTGGTAAGTGGAAGTCAACTCAGACCTTGAGCCGTGCGGAAAAATTTAGGCAAAATTTGATAAAAGATGGATTACAATAAAAGCTGTTTTGTGTAAAGCCATTGTTTCCTACTCACCTAGGCTGGGGTGTCCCACAAGTATGTCAGTCTGATGCTGTTAGGCAAAGGGAAAATTTAAATCCTTTTGCAAACCAAAAACTAATACACCTGTTAGATCCATCAAAAATCATTCTGCAGTGGATGATCCGTAAGTAATAATACAGTCCCTGCCATTATTAACAGAAAAAAAAGAGGCAAACATTTGAAATACTTATAGAACAGCAACAATTGCAGTTGTCCATCAGACCATGCGGTTCCTGTGTTTGTAGTGTGTACATCCAAAACAATTCCCTGTGCAAGAGTTTTCTTTCAAGATGTAATCCAGTTCCCCGGACTCTTCTATGTCCAAAACCTGATATCCGTGTCCGAGTGGTTGCAAAGAGTAAAATGTTCAACCATTGGTGCGGTCATCCTTCTATTCCTAAATGCAGCTCCTGTGTTCTGATATCCTTGTTTTTACACGGCGAGTCGTCATCCCGATGTATATGAAGGTCGCAAGGGCATTGGATGCATAGACCACTCCTTGGTATTGCAGGTAAACAGATCATTCAAGGTATACACTCATTATTCACTGGATTGACAAACTCGTTAGTCTTACACAGTATTTGCAAACACTACAATATAACAAGGAACATTCCCTTTCGTTCTACTCTGTGGTGAATATGGTAAGAATCCCTTGTACTGTACACTTGCTATGGACCAAATGATCTGCAAGATTTGGGCACGTTTGTACACAAATAAAGGTTATTAGAGCACCCAGGAACATCCTGGAGCAATTCCAATATTAAGAATTGCATTCTGTATGTGCCTGGTATTGCCATGAAAGTAATGGGTATGAGCATTCTAGTGTGTATTCCCTCTCTCTCTTTTTTTACAAGAGGCTCCTCGTTCCATCCTCCTTACTTTAAAGTAAGCCGCTTCAAACTCTTTTTAGGGTATCCCCGTACAACAAACTGTTTCTATGAGAGTTGTTGCATGTTTACAAATTCCATCAACCAGAAACAATTCCTCTGAGTCTGAGGAACTGGGGTAGGGAAGATTTGCTTCATGTGGCGTGGATGAAAACTATCATACCTCAGGAGGGAATTTGTGTCAGTTTCCCTTCCTGTAAAATCATTTCCAATAGAACCCCTTTTTTACCACTAGTACACCAAGAAATGATTTTAGCATTATCAAAGTTCAGTTCAAATTTAATTGTATTGTGCACACTATTAATGCTTTGTGTGAAAATTAAAAAGCTCATTTTCTGATCCACCAGATGATAAAGATGTCATCCAAATACTTTAAACTCTAGTATGTTAGTTTTAATAGATATTCTTCATTTAATATATGCTGTTGCTCGAATTATCCATAAAGAGGTTTGCTACCCTGGAGCAAATTTGCATCCCATTGCTGTACCTGAAACCTGCCAATAGTACTATCCTGGAATGAAAAATAATTGGTTAAGGGAAATTTCAGCTAGTGTAACACAAAAATGGGTAGAGGATGTGAATGGTCCTCTTCTCTTATTAAGGGTTATTCTATAATGTCATGCTTCATCATGTATTATGTTAGTATACAGGGATACTACATCCAATGTCACCAGTAAACAATGTTCATTAGGCAAAACAATCCGTTCCAGGATCTGCAAGAAGTGTCCAGTATCCTTAATGTAGGTTGGAATCTGTGGGACAAGGTGTGAGAAAAAAATCTACATACTCTGCAAGGGGTTTCCAATATGGACCCACAGACTGACACAATCGGTCTGCCTGGGACTGGAAATTTTTTCTTGTGTATTTTAGTAGCAAGTAAAAAGGGGTATTCGTTCCTCCGATTCCAACAAAAAAATCATAGGTGTTTTTTTTATAAATAACCATACATGAGGGCCTAATAAACAACATCAGAGATGGATCTTTTAATTTCCTTTGTGGGATTGCATCTAAAAGGTGCATAATGTAACGAGTTATTTAACTGTCTAGGTTGCTCTCAGCTATATTTCTTGCAAACCCAATACCACATTGCTCCTCCCTTGTCTGGCAGGCTTGAAACAACAATCCTGGGAGTTGGCAAGTTCTTTAGTGCTACACTCTCCAATTTTGATAAGTTGTGCCGACCTAGGTGGTTGATCCAATGGATGCTAGTTCCTTAAGGATAATGTCCTCAAAAGCCAAGATGTTATGATTAGTATGACTGGATAAAAGGTAGATTTTGCTTTAAAATTATATACCTCAGTGCCCGTAGCAATCTGCTCCATAACCAAAAAAGTCTGCAATCTTTATTTTTTCTGAATAGCCTTTGTGGCCTCAATCATAATCTGAAATAACAATTTTGGGTGTAGGCACAAAGGAAAGGCCTTTTTTCAGAACCTGAGTTGTAGGGAGGGAATCCCCTTGTAGAAAGATTAACTATCTCCTGTCTTTAATATCTTTTTGCTGGAAATCTGCAGGTCTGGTGTCCTGGTCTTGTTCTCATATTGTGTTGTGTTTCTGTTTTGTTTTGCATATAAAAAAGATGATGTGGAGGATGGGGCTGTTGAAGTCATGGAATCATCAGTACTAGCATTATATGAGGTCTCACTCCTGCTCTCCTCAGGCTCATGGCATAGTCCGATGACTCCTGAGCGAGGATACAAATTTTTCTAGGCCATTATTGATTTCTTCAAATTATACACTCTATCTCCTGATAGTCCTGTGTAACTCATTTCTATACAGGGTGTGAGACGCAGAGGAATTGTTATAGTTTTATAGTATTTTGGGAATTGCAGTTTTAAAGCCAGTTCCTGCCTGGATCTTACTAAGTGTGGCTTACAAGCCAGAATAAGCCTCACAGCAGGTTTTAGTTCTTATGTTAGGTATTTACAATTGTGTCTAATAAAATTATAGTTTTTATAGTCTTCATTCTCCCTAAACTGTTTTTTCCATTTGTCTCTTCGTTTTAGGGTATCACTCCCAGTTTCTTTCTTTTTTTTCTGTTAGCATTTTGCCATCTTCTCCAGGAAGTGGCCCTAAACCGTTTCCTTCTTCTTCCTTTTGCTGCGGACATATCCAAAAAGCCCTTTGTTATTGTTCTTTAACCTCTCTAGCAAGCCAGAGTTCATTCTGCGCTTTAGCTTTTCTGACTTTACCCCTGCAGATGCTGCTATTTCTTTGAATTCCTTTTTCATGATTTCCCCCTTTTTTCCATTTCTTATACATGTTTCCGTTTCAAACTTAGCTCGGTTGAAAGTTCCTTAGTCATCCATCTGGTTTGTAGTTTGTGAGAAGTGTTTTTTTTCTACACCTCCCGTTTTTCTGTCTCAGGGAACTGTTTGAAATTGTGCCTTCCAGTATCTCCCTTTTGAGAAAGTCCCATCCGTCCTGAACTCCTTTATCTTTTAGTATTTCTGACCATGGAATTGCCTCAATACTTCTCTAAGTTTACTGAAATCTGCTCTCCTAAAGTCTAGGATGCCGTGTCGGACTAGGCCTGGCTTCTCCTTTCCACTGTATTACAAACTCCAGGAGAACATGGTCACTTCCACCTAATGATCAACGGACATCCCAATCCACAATAAAGGAGATAAAAAAGAATGCAGTAACTATAGGACCATAGCATTAATCTATGCAAAGCTATGCATATCAAAATAATGCTCAAAATTCTGCAGCATAGACTCTAACCATACATAGATAAATTTGAGAGGTGTAAGTGGGATTCAGAAAAGGAAGAGGCACCAGGGACCGTATCATAAACATAAGATGACTAATGAAATGCACCAAGAAGTTTCAAGGAAAAAAAAATAAACATATGCTTTATAGACTATAGCAAAGCATTTGACTTTATAGATCATGAAAAGCTGTGGAATACACTCAAGGACGTGTGAGTGCCACTACATTTGATAGTCCTGATGAGAGTTTGTACTAGGGTCAAGAGACCACAGTAAGAACTGAATTCAGAGAAACAGGGTGGTTCCCAATTGGCAAAGGGGTCAGGCAAGGCTACATACTATCATCCTATTTGTTCAACTTATATGCTGAAAACATCATAAGAAAAGCAGAGTTAGACTCCGAAGAAGGAGGAGTGAAGATAGGAGGAAGGAACATCAACAACCAAAGGTATGCAGATGACACAGTAATACTGGCAGAAGCCATTACAGACTTGGAACAGTTGCTGAAGAAGGTTAAAGATGAAAATGCAAAGTCAGGGTTAATGCTGACCATAAAGAAAACAAAAATAATGACGACAGAAGAAATACATAAATTCAATCTGGACAATAAGGAAATTGAAATAGTCAAATAATTCCCCTTTCTAAGATCAGACATTGACCAGATTGGAGACTGCAGTCAAGAAATAAGAAGAAGACTAGGAATAGTCGGTCAGCTATGAAAGAACTAGAAAACATCCTGAAGATCAAAGATATACAACAGCGCACTAAAGTCAAAATTTCCCAGACAATTGTATTCCCCATCGCCATGTACAGATGTGAGAGATGGACAGTAAAGGTAGAAAACAGAACGATGATCAACACATTTGAGATGTGGTGCTGGGGAAGACTGCTTAGCATACCATGGACAGTCAAAAAGTCAAAACAAATGGGTAGATGAAGAGATCAAACCAGAACTCTCCTTGGAAGTCAAAATGTCAAATTGGGGCTCTCTTACTTTGGCCACATAATGAGAAGGCATGGATCACTAGGAAAAAAATGATAGCAAAGTAGAGGGGAGAAGAAGGAGGGGAAGATGGCAAGCAAGATGGATGGACTCATTCAGGGCAGTCACAGGCATGGGTTTGCAGAGACTGAGCAGAGCAGGGAAGGATAGAGAGTCTTGGAGATGTCTCATCCACAGGGCCTCTGTGAACTGGGGCTGACTCAAGGGCAGTTAACAACAAAACAACAAAAGTATCACACACCTTCCATCCCTTCCTTCTGTGCATGCATTTTGAAGAGAAAAGTTATAAATCTTGTTGACTGTGGTTTTTATAACTACTGTGGTGTATATGTTTATATTCTTGGAGTATGTCAAGGCAAATTGTTTATTAGAGGAGGCTCCCATCTATTAGACTTATGTGAAATACAGTGGAACAGCAGAATCCATTCTTAAAGCAATTCCTTAATAATGTCAGTTTACTTAATAGCTGTTGCATGGCTTTCATTTTGTGAATTGGATGTTAAGAAAGTGTTGCTTTTGAGATTGAAACATTTCTATTAAAATTCTAAGAATACAATTTCTATTGATACCTGTTTACAGCTAGCTACACTTCTCTGAATACCATTCATCAGATTTTTATTGTCTCGGTATGTATATTTGCTTTGAAATAATTTTCAGTAATAAAATAATAGATTTTTAATCTGGGCATGTGGAAGATAAATGAGATCATAGTTTCATCTGAGTGGTTTTCAATGATCATTCCTTGTTTGTTATACCGCAGTTCATAAACTAATACCAGAGACTGTTGTGGAAAAGCCCCCCTATTGCATAGCTGGGGCAACTAGAGTTGTCAGGTGTCCTTTGTTATAAGGTATGTCCTATATTTGAGGGCTGGAAAGCTTATCCCTTATATGATTGGCAGGTTTTCCTTACTATAAGTGGTGTACCCTATCAAAGGGTTGGAAAGTTTTCCTTTTACATAGACTGAACAAGATGTCCAAAAAAATAATCTCGTATTTCATGTTGTATGTTGGGCTTCATAAAGGCAGAAATGTGTGCATCATGTAGGCTATGATTCTGAACAATACATTAATTTTCCAGAGGAACATATGGCTAAGTTAACTGAAGTCAGTACTTTGATTTTGGTATTTAGGAGAGCACAAGCTTGTTAATAGCCATTACCTGATTGTCAGTTCTACATCTCAAGAATTTTGTCTGTCCCTTATTGCTATTTTACAAATCCCAACATCTGCACCAGGCACTGTACCATTGTGCCTTGATCCTAGTAGCTGTGAGAAGTCCTCACTTCATATCAACTGTCACTGCTGCATTTGTTGAGGGAGACACCAGCAGCCAGCCACAATGCCTGTTAAAGTATCTGCTATGGCACTGAGAGGTACACAGAAAGGGGGTAAAAACTGCCTCCTCCTTTTCTTCCTGGCTGTCTTGTTGGTTTTCTATAGGCAACTGATTGGCCACTGTGGGAAGTGGACTAAATAGGTCTTCTTTAGTTTTATCAAGTAGAGCTCTTATTTTGAGCAGCGACCTTCATTGGATTCAGTTACTCCTGTGAATGAAAGGAAAAGGAAATTGTATCTTACAACATCTCAAAAGATGAAAACCAGGACAAGAGTGGCCAAACAGCCTCAAATTATGATTAAGATGGCAAATTAATCTTAATTAATGAGGAGGGACACAGAAGTTAGGAGAGGTTGCAGCAATTTGATTTTTCCTGAGCCAGCTCAAAGGGCAAGATTTTGTCCCCTTCTCTGCACCCTGCTGAGGGGTCATTCCCACTATGAAAAGCTCCAAATCCTGATTCGAGCTTTATGCCCCTAGTTTCCACTGGAAATAGATCCTGATCCTCATTTCATCGATTCCAGGGGAAATAAGGCAGAGCAAATGCAAAAAGCCTTTGGTTTTTTGGTAGCAGTTATTTTGAGGTTCTTTCGAGAAGAATAGGTTCTTCTGCGATTCCTTAACAGTGGGAACACCAGATCAGGATCATTTTTTTCTGAGGGGAGAGACAAATGGCAGAGGGGTGACGTTTTGACAGATCCACCATTTCCTCCCCCTTTCAATGCTGCCTGTGTACTTGTGGTTTTTTTTTAATTAAATTGATAGAATATGTGATTGTTTGATTTTGTAACTACTTGCAAGGCAAGGAGGGACAAATGGCAGAGGGGCGACATTGTGACAGAGCCACCATTCCCCTCCTTGCAGCACTGCCTGTGTACCTGTGTTTTTTTTAATTAAATTGATAGAATATGTGATTGATAGAATATGTGATTGTTTGATTTTGTAACTACTTGCAAGGCAAGTAGTTGCAAAATCAATCAATTGAATATTCTATATTTAATTTTTTAAATGAAAACATTGTCCTCCTCCTCTGTCCCCCCGGTGCCTTCCTTGGCTTTCTCGTTTGCCTCCCTGGTGCCTTCGTTCCTTCCCTGCTTGGCTTCCTTGCTTGCCTCGGCAGTGCCTTCCTTCCTTCCTTGCTTGGCTTCCCCCACTTTGCTCCCCAGTGCCTGTTCTCTGTCCCTGGCCGTGGCTCTCTCCTCCTGCTGGCTTGTGCTCCATCGCTGGCTTCTTCCATCCCCAGCTTGAAGCAGCACCTATGGGGATGAAAAAAAGAAAACCAATTAAAGTGGCAAAAAAGAGATCCTCTTTTATAGTGAGAATGAGGGATCTTTTGAAATCGGTTACAAACATGGAGTGGATCCAAATCACAACCTGTGTTATTCTGCCAGTGCGAATAAATCCTGAGTTAACTGAGCACAAAATACTCTTGAACTCAGTTTGCAGCAACTGAAGTATGTTGAGGACGAAGAGGGAAAGTGGGAAGAGGAGAGAGCAGCTGAATAAGTGGGATGATAGAGAATAAACAGGACTGTCCCTGACAAATTAGGATAGTTGGGGGTATGAGAAATACAGAATCCAAGTCACTGTTGTTCCTTTTTCTTTTTGATTTTTTTTTAAATCAGAGGCAGAATTCTAGTTCTTATCCTAGCAGGTAAAATGGTGCACTTGTGATGTCATTATGGGGGCGTGACGTGAGGATGCTAAGCATCCATCACATCAAAATGGCAGCACCCGTGTGTACAGGACACCACCATTTTGATGCCCTCGTCATGTGCTAGGGGTGAGGCAAATATGGGCAGTGCGCCCTCGGCCAACCCCTAGCACATGACAAGGGCGCATTATAAGCCTGTCTGGACTGGGCCATTGTCATCTCCAGTTCAGTTTATAATTAAAAATGACCTGTATTTATCGGTTAAGTTTACAGAAAATAATAATAATGCTGGAGGTATGTTTAAAGACAAAAAATGAAATAAAAACAGCAGTAAAAAAAGGATAATTGCTATGACTGCAAGAAAAAAAAGCATTTGGCATTGAATTGCTATGGGAAGAATGTAGTAATTTTAAAAGGCTGAAAATATATTGGAACCACCTGAATCGTACTTATTCCTGAAGAAGGAATCAGATTGATGTGTTTTCCTTCTTTATTTCCCATATAAGTATTTGTATTTTTCATCTAGAAATACTTGGTGCATCATTTCTTCCTGGCTATTTATATATTTCAATGGAATGTGCTATTTTATTACAATTTGTTGGGGTTTTTCTATTTTTATGTCACTGTTGGGCATTTGCACACAAGTCTTTGTGTATTTATAATTGCATAATCAATCATTTCCATGAATATTGCCTGCTAGATAGTATATTTGCATCTGATTGTTTTCTGGCTACTTTTTGGGTTTCATTTGTTTAGTTGTGCAGCACAGCTATCATCCATGATATTAAGTGTTCATACAAACAAAATTAATAACAAAAACTGAATCAAGATGCAGGCATTCACAGACATTATGATTCTTAGAAATGAGTCTTCACCAAAGTCAGTAGTCATATGAGTATTCTTGAATTTGGAGTGCTCAGATGTTATTCTAAGCCTCAGTAGGAAGAAGACCTAGTTTGAGCCACCTCATACAGACCCCTTTACAAAGACATGCTGGAGGTTGTAAGGAATCTGTATAAGATAAGTGGCATTTAGTGTCATGAAATGGTAGCAATTTTTTTGTTATTTGCAATATAATATTATGGCCACTGGGGGACACTAGCAGGGAACATAGGACTGAGATTTCTGCATCAAGGTTAGCTCCAGTCTTGGATTTGAAGAAATCCGGTCTCTGATACCCCTCCTTGCCCCTGGAAAAATATATGTGAACCTAATACAAACATCTAGTACAATGTCTGCTTGACCTCTGCTTCTTTTAACTTGGAAGTTTAAAGCTGAAATATATCATGTGATCATGTGCATGGTCTTCAGTTTTTCAATTCAGAATTGCCAGTCAGTACTAACATTTTCACTGCTGACCTAGCATGTTCTTGAAAATGACATGAAAATATCTCAAAATAAATTAAATAAACCAAACAATTCTGTAAAAGTACAATGCCATACCATGATTGTTCTTGTTTATATTTTAGTAATTCCAATTTAATTATGATATCTTGGCAACAACTATCAGGTCAGAATGCACATTAAAATCCACAAACACTTAGAAAACTTCAACAAGAAAGAAAAACCCTGTGCGCTAACGGACTCCCTTAATGAGCTGATACAGCTGGTCGCGGAGCTGATGCTGGAGACGCCCAGGCTACTTGTCCTGGGCGACTTCAACATCTCCCTCACGGCCAGCTACGTTCCATCCGGTGCGGCTCGGGAATTCATGGATACCATGGCGGCCATGGGCCTGTCACAGCTGATTTCGGGTCCAACGCATTTTGCGGGTAATACACTTGATTTGGTCTTCTGTTCGGATGCGGAAAATCCATGGGCGGAAATAACTAATATTTCCCCCCTGTCATGGACGGATCACTTCCTGGTGGAGGCAAAAATCAAGGTCTCTACCCAGATCCCCCCCGGGGGTGGTGGACCTATTAGGATGGTCCACCCTTGAAGGCTGATGGAACCCAAAAGGTTCCAGGAAGCCCTAGAGGGACACATGGTTGGAAGCGACAGCGACTCTGTTGATGCCCTGACTGGTATCTGGAATACCGGTCTATCTAGGGCTATACACAGTATTGCTCCCAAGCGCCCTCTCAGGCCTGCTTCCAAACGTAAGCCCTGGTACACGGAAGACCTCCGGGCAAGGAATCGGGTTCTGCGACGGCTAGAGCACCGCTGGCGGAAACACCTACGCTTACCTGACAAGGCTCTCCTAGACCGCCTTTTGGAGGACTACGGAGAGGCGATACGAGCAGCTAAGAATTCGTTCTATGGTGCTGGTGTCGCGTCCGCGGAGTCGCATCCAGCAGAGTTGTTCAGGGTAGTCAGGGAGCTAACTCAGCTCCCTCCTGCCCCGAACCAGATCCTTGAACCTTCAAAGGCCTGCTGTGACCAATTTAACAACTTCTTCGCGGATAAAACCTCTCGGATAAGCGAAGGTCTTAATGCCGGCATTAGAGCAGAACCTAGGTTAGAGGCATCCAGAGCCTCTGTGGACTCCATTAAACTGGATCAGTTTGAGTTGGTAAGTACCGATGATGT
The DNA here is from genome assembly GCF_019175285.1 of Sceloporus undulatus. Lineage (NCBI taxonomy): Eukaryota > Metazoa > Chordata > Lepidosauria > Squamata > Phrynosomatidae > Sceloporus > Sceloporus undulatus. The sequence goes on along the minus strand of NC_056522.1, from coordinate 291,958,135 downwards.
GGACAAGATCCTTGGAAGTGTTCGGAAGACAACCTGCTCCCTCGATCCCTGTCCCTCATGGTTAGCGGCTCAGGGGGGACCGGCAGTAACGACATTGTTACGCCAGATTATTAATACATCTCTGAGGGATGGGCAATTTCCAACTGATTTGAAATTGGCCACTGTAAAACCTCTATTAAAAAAGCCCTCCCTCGACCCCCTGATACATAGTAATTATCGGCCAGTCTCGCTGCTGCCATTTCTGGGGAAGGTGATCGAGAGGGCGGTTGCAATCCAGCTTCAATCGGTTTTGGATGAAACGGATTATCAGGACCCATTTCAAACTGGCTTCTGGGCGGGTTACGGGGTTGAGACGGTCATGGTCGCCTTGGTCGATGATCTCTGTCTGGGCATCGACAGGGGAAGCGTGTCCCTGTTGGTGCTCTTGGACATCTCAGCGGCTTTCAATACCATAGACCATGGTATCCTTCTGGAGCGCCTGGTAGAGGTGGGAATCGGGGGCACTGCGCTCCAGTGGTTCCGGTCCTACCTCTCTGGGAGGTTCCAGATGGTGCAGCTGGGAGACATGTGCTCCGATAAGAGGGCCCTTAAAACTGGGGTCCTTCAAGGAGCCATTCTGTCTCCCATGCTATTTAACATTTACATGAAACCGCTGGGAGAGATCATCCGGAGACATGGGGCGCGGGGTTATCAGTACGCTGATGACACCCAAATAATTTTCTCTATGTCTCCGACTGATGCAGTGACTGAGGATGGCGTCTCTCCTCTCGTGGCATGCCTGGAGTCAGTAATGGGCTGGATGAGGGAAAACCGACTCAGTCTGAATCCAGAGAAAACGGAGGTACTTGTGATAGGTTCCCCTGGTCCAGGAATGACGGTGGTTCCACCTGTCCTGAACGGGATCACGCTTCCTGTGAAGGACTCCGTGTGCAGTCTGGGAGTGCTTCTTGACTCGTCGCTACACCTTACATCTCAGGTGAATGCGACGGTCAAGAGCACTTGTTATCAGCTTCGGCTTATCCGCCAGCTGCGCCCATACCTGGCCCAGAGGGACCTTGAAATGGTGGTACACGCTCTGGTAACCTCTAGATTGGATTTCTGCAATGCACTCTACATGGGGCAACCCTTATACCAAACCCGGAAGCTACAGTTGGTACAAAATATGGCAGCCAGGCTGGTCACTGGTACCTCCAGGGCCAGCCATATTACACCCGTGCTTAAAGATCTGCATTGGCTGCCTATTTGCTTCCGGGCTCAGTACAAGGTGTTGGTGATTACCTATAAAGCCCTACATGGCTTGGGCCCAGGATACCTGAAGGACCGCCTCTCCCCATACATTCCGCCCCACACCCTCAGAACTTCTGGGCAGCAACTACTCAGGGTTCCAGGGACCAGACTCTCCTCCACAAAAAGGAGGACGTATTCCAGCGTCGCCCCTGCCCTTTGGAATATGCTGCCCACAGAGCTCCGCTCGGCCACCTCCCTAGCTCAGTTTAGAAGGGACTTGAAAACCTTCCTATTTCGAGCTGCATTCCCCGAATGAGTTCCTGATGGCCTTCCTCCCTCTTTGGTCGGCAAGATGGCTGGCTGATGGGGTTTTGACTTGTTTTTAATATGTGTATATTATTGTATTGTGTTTGATTTTATTGTAATGTTCACCGCCCTGATCGATGGAAGGGCGGTATATAAATAAAATTTTTATTTATTATTATTTATTAAAGTAATCCTTAAAGTAAACACAGGGCCAAAACAGATGGCTCCAATTGGGGCAGCTTGGAACTGCCCCATTTAGGCTGGGTTGGGGCCTAAATGGTCTCAACCCAGCTTCCCCTTTGTCTCTAGAGCTGGCTTTTCACCGGCTCCAGGGCAAGTAGTATCTAAACACCATGCCCTTGAGTCGCCTGGTGTAGCTTCTGGATGACTCGGGGGCATAGCACATCTAAACACCATGACCCCAAGCTGGCTAGAAGCCGGCTTTACCAGGCTATCTGTTTCAGCCCATAGTTTGGCTACCAGTCCTGAAAAACACCAAAATGAAGACCCAGAAAGTGGAAATGAAAACCACTTTTCCAGCAGACAATGGATCACTAATTAAATAGACACCCTGAGACCTTGCCATTCAACAACAGATCAACACAGATTAATATGTAAATCACTTCCTCTCAACCAAGAGTCACACAGTATATATACCCCACTCACTTCCATGACACCATTTTCTGAAGATGCCAGCTACAGATGCTGGTGAATCATCAGAAATAAACTCTTACAGAACATGACCACACAGACCAAAAACCTCTTGGATCTTTATTCTGTGAAGTGTCGTAATCCCCAACAGTTCCTTCTTTCAGAAAATCATTATGGCAACTCTGCATGTATACCAGTATGAGTCAATTGACAACCTGCTTGATTGGTTCCTTTGCTCTTCAAAAGATAGTACTTGTAGACGTGCTTATCCTTGAGAAAGACTGACAGTTTGACACCTACCTGGAATTGCTCAGGCTGATCCATGTTTTTGTTATTTTGTATTGTGTTTAGCTCAGAGAACCTTGCTTAGAATAAAGATAACATGGGCTTTCCTCTAGTGAAGGACCCTTCAATTCAAGAGTATTTATTCTGTGCAATAGCATTTACATTTTGGAATACAGTTGACTATTCACATTTTCAGCTTTGACTTTGGCTGCTTTGATTATTCATGGATTTGATTAATATGTTCTCTCTAGAAATCTCTAGGTCCTCCCACATATAGTCAGCTTCTGCAAGAGGTTACACTGGAGAACTTACAGATTCCTAGAGAGAACTCTATGCATTTGTAAATCCTCCAGTGTAGGAGATTATATCATTACTCTTTAATAGTGGGATAGAAGTGTGATGTTCAATCTAATGGCATGATCCTGTTGCACAGCCTTGTAGCTGGGCAGTAGCTATCCTGTAGTCTACTATCATTTAGTTAAGTCTACGAAAGAATTTATCACACAGGGGGAAATGGTACATTAAACAATAATTAACCCATGAAAATTGCACAGTTGACATTAAAATGTGCTTAAAATGACATTATCCCATGAAGAACCAGGTAATAACCAAGCAAGAAATGGCAAAACGTCATTCAGGGAAAATTCCATGAATGAGTTATTGTTGTTTCTTGCCTGGTTATTCACAGGATAATGGCATTTGAATCACATTTTGTCTCAACTTCATATGAAAGATATTCATGCAATTGTGTGCAATTGTACGTTAATCATGGGTTAGTCATGGGATAATAGTGCTTTGCACGCAACGTCCTTTGAAAACCATTTATGCAATTGCAGGTTAATCACTGGTCAATCATCATTTATACTTCCAATTTCCCCCCCGTTTGATAAACTCCCAAGAATCCTTGACCTATGTTAATTTTCTTAGTGGAATACTCTGAGTACTTACCTCAGTTGGTCCACATTTAGTGCATTTTCTTTTATAGTAAACATACCAACACTGTCTTGTATCCAGTAGATTATTAGCTAGAATTGTGAGACTTAGTGAAGATAGATCATTGCAGGTTGTCTCTTTTACACCTCATGAGTCTAGCCCTCCTAAACAATGCCAAGAGCAGAAAATAGGAGGATTGTACTGGGATGCCAAATGGTATCAATAATACTCAGTTAGAGCCTTACTTATTCCTAAGTAAGTGAACACACATCACTTTCAGCACTCCACTTAATGTAATTCAAAGTGCTGAACCTGTTCCTAAGTTCACACTTTATTTTATGCATTTGAACTCACTTTGACACCCATTAAATCTCAGGTCCAGTTTCTTTTCTACAAAACTGTTTCTGTTCTATAAAATATAATTGTTGACTAACACAACTCACAATATGAATATTTGATGAAATATTTTTTAGGATCACTAACTATATATGTTGCACCTTACATGCACTGAAGTCTTAGAAGAATACTTTTGCAGGTGACATTTTCTACAAACTCTGAAATCACCACATATTGGGTCATATTTCCATCTGGTCTTTCAGAGCTGTCTTCTGCTAATGCCATTTATCCCATCTGACAGCACTGGAGTGTGTTGACATGATATGTTATTTTGTTCCCCCTAGGTCACATTAGCTGGTGCTAGTGCTTAAAAAAGCCACTGCTATTGGAAGTCATAGTACCTCAAGTAGAACAGGAATGCAATTGCAGTGCACCCGCGTCATACATGGGTGCATCATATGTGGCTTCCGGTATATGCTGAAAGCTGCGCCGGAAATAAGCTTTACGCACCCCGGAAGAAGTCATGGGGTTGGCTGATTGTGGCATGTGCGTGGCACCGCACAGCAAGCACAAGCCCCATTACTTCCAATGGGGCTCAAGCTTACACGTTTTTTCTTTTATGTGGGGTGTGTGTGTGTCCAGAACGGATCCCCGGGTAAGAGAAGGGCTGCTTGTACAACATGGAATTAATTGCTGAGATGCAGGGAGATTAATTTACGTTTTTTATCATGCAAGCTTCATACATTTGTCATTCATTGCACTAGGTATCTTAGCACTTTTAGCAATCAAAGAAATGGATTGGTTGACCTGAGATGCACTGTTTAAATTGTACTATTTAGACTAGATGGTACAATACGATTATATGATTTAATGATAATTAATTTTTTTAAAAAAATATATTACCAGATGTTCTGCTTCAAATCTTCTTCTTCAATTACATAGGCTGGTATGTACAAACAAATCTGAAATCTCAGCATTGCATAACAGGTTCTATATTTGTTGAAAGACTGATGGGATTCACACACAAATTTAGGTGCTTTTTTAGGACAAATGTGGTAACACCAAAGCTTAACTGTCAAGGGCACTTTATTGTTTAGAGGTAACAATCTGCTGTATTGAACACATTCCTACATATTAAACATTGACTTGCAACAGCCTATTGTGAATCATATTGTATGCCTGAAGGAGTTTGAGGCTCTCCGTATGGAAAGGAATGGAAAGCATGAGCAGTTCATATGGACATTTTTTTAAAGTGATAGGTTATGCACCAGCATACACACGTAACTGCTAAGTAGATTTATACAGAAAAGAACCATTTCTTTTCCCATCAGAATACAAAAACAAAAGGGCACAGAATAGTTGAATGGGTGTATGGATGCCTTCAGGAGTGTGAAAACAGAAGGGAAAATATTTGTTTCAAGATGGGATAAGGTGACTGTGCTTAAGGGAAATTGAGCACATAATAACGCTTCTTATTTGGATTGCAAAAAAACCAAAATATTTTTCTGCCAATAATTGTGCAAAAAAACTTTGTTTATTTCATGAGCAGTAAGGAATTTGTGCCTGAATGTTTTTCATGGAAGGAAACTCACGAACACTTAGATCTGAAAATTAATTCAGTAACGTGAACCATTAGAAACTATAAAATTAATTCACTACTATAAACACTAATAACTGAAAATGTTTCATTAGTTGGGATATCATAAGTTAATTGGTTATTTAAACTGTTATTTTGAAAACATAGTGTGAAATTTATAAAGAATGGCATGGGAATTGTCATTATTGATCTTAAGAGCAATGCCATAATCACAGAAAGTCAACACGGGTTTCAAAGAAACAAGTCATGCCAGAAAAATCTTATCTCTTTATTTAATAATATTAGCAGCTTGATAGATGAAGGGAATGCTGTGGATATAGTATTTCTTGATTTCAGTAAGGCTTTTGACAAGGTTTCCCATGACATTCTTGCAAACAAGCTTGTAAAATGTGGTTTAGATAAGGTAACTGTTACATGGATTTGTAATTGGTTGATCGGCCGAAGCCAAAGGGTGCTCAACAATGGCTCCATTTTATCCTGGAGAGGAGTGACCAGTGGGGTCCCACAGGGCTCTGTCCTGGGCCCAGTGCTATTCAACATCTTTATCAATGACTTGGATGACAGAATTCTGGGCATACTTATCAAATTTGCAGATGACACCAAATTAGGTGGAGTAGCTAATACCCCAGAGGACAGGATTAAAATTCAAAATGACCTGAATAGACTAGAAAGCTGGGCCAAAGCTAACAAAATGAATTTCAACATGGAGAAATGTAAGGTGCTGCACTTAGGGAGGAAAAATGAAATGCACAAATATAGGATGGGGGACACCTGGCTGAATGAAACTACGTGTGAAAGGGATCTAGGAGTCCAAGTACACCACAAGTTGAACATGAGTCAACAATGTGATGAGGCAGCTAAAAAGGCCAATGCTATTTTAGGCTGTCCAGTTCTGGACACCATAACCCAAAAAGGACATTGAGAAACTGGAGCATATCCACAGGAGGGTGACTAAAATGGTGAAGGGTCTGGAAACCATGTCCTATGAGGAACGACTTAGGGAGCTGAGGATGTTTAGCCTGGTTAAGATGTGATATGATAGCCCTGTTTAAATATTTGAAGGGATGTCATATTGAGGAGGGAGCAAGCTTGCTTTCTGCTGCTCCAGAGAACAAGACCCAGAACAATGGATGCAAACTACAGGTAAGGGATTCTACCTCAACATTAGGAGGAACTTCCTGACAGTAAGGGATCTTTGACAGTAGAATATACTCCCTCTGAGTGTAGTGGAGTCTCCTTCCTTGGAAGTCTTTAAACAGAGGCTGGATGGCCATCTGTCAGGGATGCTTTGATTTAGAGTTCCTACGTGGCAGGGTGTTGGACTGGATGGCCCTTGTGGTCTCTTCCAACTCTATTACTCTATTATTATTTTTTTGAGATATTTCCATTTTGGCACCTTCAAAATGTGATTTTGGTATTTTTCTGTTTCTGTTTCTCTTTCCTTCATAGACTACCAAGTCCATAATATATTAGTGTTGTGTGGGAATGGTAGAAGTCCATCCTGTCTCATAACTGTCAGGGTGGGAAAGACTTTCCTAAAGTATGGGATCTCATCTTACAATGTCTTTGGCAGTTGCCACTCTGCAAAACTAAAGCTGTTTGATACCACTTTAACTGCCATGACTCACTGCTGTGGAACTCTGGGATCTGTAGTTATGTGAGATATTTAGCCTCTGCCAGAAAGCTCTGATGCCTCAGCAAACCATAAGTCCTAGAACTCCATAGCATTGTGTCATGGAGGTTAAAGTGCTGTCAAACTACTTTATTTTTACAGTGTGGCAGCAGCTATCGATTCAGTTTACCATTGATCTGTATCCCTTCCTTCTACTCCCGCTGACATGTATGTAGACTTCACTCAAATACCTTGTTTGTTAAGTGGTAATAAAGAACTAATAAGGATTTGTGTATTTTGGTTACAGGACACTGATCCATCATAAGTGCAGTACTTGGTGAATACTTACAAAGATCAGTCAGTGCATCAAGGCTTTGAGAGCCTCTGGGCATAAATAGAACATTTTTCTGGGCAAGTGAATGATTTCATCTTTTCTCTTACCCCACTTCCAATAAGAAGTGTGGTTTGCAGCAGTCAGTGGTAGAACATATGTTTTCTATTCAGGAGTCAAGGGATTCAAATTGAATCTGTTGCATCTTCAGTTTAAATGATATGATATATAAGAAGCCCATTATTCTCTCCATCCATATTTCCTTAACTGTGCAATTTAAAAAGAGTGGAAAGGAGAGAGGAGAAAAAGGCAGTTGTGTATATAAAAGGAGAGAGAGAATGAATGAATGTATCCAAGACCAAGAGAAAAGGGAATGATGTGGAGGTGGGAGAAGGATATTTTTCACTTGATATTCAGTTGTGTAGCATAGTATGAACAGCAATAAGAGTACAAAGGGATTTATTGCTGTTCATTTCAATGGTGTATTTTGGATGCCCAGGGGTGGGGGTGGGTGCGCCACACTGGGTGACACCACAGAAAAGGGGTGATACCCTGTTGGGCTCTTCTTCCACTGCGGGTTGAGGAGGAGCAAGTTCATCCCTCAATGTTCTGTGCAGCAACAGCGGCCTCCTCTACACCCCTCCCAATCCAACTGCAGTAGTGTCGCTCTAATCCTGAAGAGAACAATGGCCTGGCAGTGAAGGAGAGGGCCATACACAGCCCTCCCAACCCTGCTACCATGGCATTGCTGTGCTCCTGAGGATAATGACAGTTTTGCAGTGAAGGAAAGAGCTGAGAAGAATGATGCCGCAGCAGCAGCAGCAGAGAAGGGGTGGGTACACCCTTTTGGCCAACATTCCTGGTAGCCCTGCCCCTCACACTGGGTGACACCAGGGGCAGGGACAAACTCAATTTAGTCATCTTTTCATCTAAAGAAAGCTGAGGTCCTACATGCTCTTATAACCATTTGTTTGGGTTTTTTAGCCATCTAGGATATCTGTGGAACTATTCTCCAGCACCACATCTCAAATGAGTTGATTTTCTTTCTATCAGTTTTCTTCACTGTCCTGCTCTCACACCCATATACAGTGATGGGAAATACAGTGGCATGCACAAACCTCACTTTAGTATTCTGTTCCAATTTTTTGCAGTTTGGAATTTTGTCTAGCTCTTTCATAGCTGTGTTTCCTAGTCCTCATCTTGTCCTGATTTCTTTATTTCAGTTTCCATTCTGGTCTATTATTGATACAAGATATGGAAAGTCTTTCTCTATTTCAGTGAATTTTGAAATTCTCAAAGATTATCTGAGAGAACCATATTCTGATCATACTCTTTGAGCGAAAAAAGTCGAGAAGTGATAATGGTGCATACCCATGAAAAGTTCTGTCATGACCCCAGTAAATATACATATTTCACAAATGCTCCACAAACATTGCATTTGGGATCCACTTGAAACAGCAGAGTATTTAGGGTATGACCATCTGTGACATTCCATTTTGAAATGAATTTTAATTCAGCATGGATGCTTACTAGTAGATATGGTGTGTAAAATGTGCAACCTGTGTGCAGCATGCAAACCCAATACTGTTTTTGTGGCCTTAAAGCCACCCCTCCCTCACTCTTAAAAATTCCAACTGCTTCCCCTAACGTCTAACAGTTTGGGGATATTTTTATAATGATGGTTTTGTCCCCAAACTGGAAATGACTTCTAGTCATATCCTGTTCTTGAAAGAATGATGATGATGATGATGATGATGATGATGATGATGATGATGATGATGGTGATGGTGATGATATTTATTTATATCCCGCCTCTCTATGCAACACAACCGGATCAGCTTACACAACTGGGGCAGCTTATTCTGGACCACTAACAGCCAAGAGAGGCCAAACATGAGGGAAAATTCCCTCCATGCCACATACAGCAGAGCAGAGTGGACATTTTGAGTAGTTCTTATAAAAATAAAATGAATTTGGGGTTTGAGGCACAAAGGCCCTAGGAAGTCTGGTGCTGGGCATCTGTAGCCCCTTGATTGATAAGCAGCATTGGAATCTGGAATGGTTTGTGGTTTGCCTTCTTGTACTGGGAAGTATGTTACATAAACATATGCAGGTTTACAATGTCTTATAAAAAGTTATTTATTCATTTGAAAATCTATATCTCTAAAGTTGCTGCTAATATTGACTTTAAGGTAATTTTCTCTAATTAGGTTATTGTGGAATGTTTTTAACCTCATTTTGTACAGGCAAAAGATTTTTTTATGACCTCAAATCAGCAGGAGGTAGGAAATTACACATTATATAATTTTAATTATGAGGAATTTAAATCAGCTTTCCTTTGATTAAGAGATTACATGCCTTCATGTGAACTTCAGAGTGCTCCCAACAATCTGATTTTATTATCTATGCTTATGGGATTGAAAAAAGAAAAAGAAAATTAAATAAATTAAAAATGATATAGCTCTTTAGAATTAAGTGTATATACTGTTAGCTTTTGTTGTGTTTATGTTTGCAGTATTTTACTTTTAAAGGGATAGATTTGGGATGACTTTCATCAGGTGTCATTTTCCTAAATTATTTTTTAATGAGAAGTGGGGAGTAAATAACAGAAAGGGAAATGCAAATCAGAAAACTGAAACGTCATATAATGAAAGATATGCTGAGGAAGATTATCAAATTATTAAGCAAATGGAATGCTGATTTAGAAAGGATTTAAGTTAAAGATAAAAATACATAATACAGTATTTCAATTTATTTGAAAGCTATAAGCCTCCAGAGCAACCTTTGGCTAATCAAACAAAAAAGGTAGGGATATGCTGTGTCACATGGGTGAGACCTCAGCTACATATGTAGAATCTGTAGGCCTGGACTGTTGTTCTTCACTCTTTGCATGATTTAGATGCCTACTAAATTTGACAGAGTTGAAGATTTTTCTTCTTTCTTACTGTACCGAACTATTATGTCGCATTTTAAACTGCTGTTGCATTATTGCTGATTACTGGCTAGTTTATTGTTTTATATTTGTCCCTTATTGTATGCTATTTAGCCATGTTGTGAGCCACATTGAACATGAAGATGAAACATTATATTTTTTTCTTTAAAGGACAGCTTTATTTATTTACGTATTTATTTAATATCCTGCTTTTCTCCAAGGCAACCTACAAGATGAATTAAAAGATAATAATAAAAAGCTGAGCCAGTGTGGTTTAGTAGTTTGAATGTTGGACTGAGAGTCTGTGAGACCTGGACTCAAATACCCGCTCAACTATGGAAATCCACTGGCTGGCCTTAGAATCATAGAGTTGGAAGAGACCACAAGGGCCAGCTTTACCCACCCACCTCCCTGTGACACACAGAAGTGACTCACAATTTGTTTTTGTTTTTTTTTAAATTGGCCACCCAGAAATAGCTTTCATTCTTCTCCCTGTGCAGGGACTGGCCTGGAAAACCTCTGGTAGCAGTTAAATAGTACTAGGCTACTGGCTCCACACACACACAGTGACTCACAGAAGTGTCACAGAAGTGACTCAATTTTAAAAAAATATTAAAAACTCGCCCAGTCAAAATGGCTGCCCAGAAATAGTTTCAAGTGGATCCCAAATGCATCCTCAGAGGATGGCAAAGGCAAACCCCTTCTGAAAAAATCTAGCCAAGAAAATCTTGATAGGTTTGCCTTAGGGTTGTCTTAAAGGCCTACAAGACACACACACAATAAAAGTTTTTTTTTAAAAAAACCACACAATTAAATGAACTACTATTAAAACATCAAAACTTTTAAACAATATAAAACCATTTAAAATGACAATAATAAAAGTTCAGTACGCCCATTGAGTGAAAGACTTTTCTGTGCAGCCACATAGGGGCGAAGCAGACTCTGCAAAAGGTCTGTGCCAGGACTGTGCTGCTGCCGTTGGCCGCAGGGTTGCGGCTGCTGCCATGGTCCTGAACTAGGTGCCAAAAGGAGCAGTATTTTACCTTTCCATTTTGGGTTGGTTCTTTTAAAAAAGCCATGCCCAGGGTGGCTTCTGGCCATGTTCGGGGCACACATCATCTGAATGCCTCACCACCAATGCGGCTTTTGGGGGCTGTCTGTTTGAGGCCATATTCTCCCATTCAAGTGCAAATAGAAAGGTCTTGACCTCTCAGTGAAAGGAGAAAGGGAGATGGCTATCCTAGAGCTTCATCACACTAGAAAACAAAGCCAAATCAGAGCCAGAGAGAGCAGCTTTCTTTGTGCCTTTCTGCATGATGTCATAGTGCTTCATTTCTCTTTCTCTGGAAGACTGTTGTCAAAGTGAATCTTTTATCTAATGGATTTTTCTGGCTAAAACAACAACTAAAACTTGCTTTGATTACTGTTTCCTGCTGGAAGAGAACTGAAGCACTACAACATCATTCAGTAAGGCACAGAGAAAGCCACTACTTTCTGGTTCTCTTTCTGTTTAGAAGTAGAAAATGAGGAAAAGTGCATGCCTAATGGCTAGACTCAATCAGGTAGGTCAATGGCCTGAACCTGCAGGATCTGAGCAGAGGAGTTGAGGACAGGGTGACTTAGAAGTATCTCATTCATGGCATCAACTTGAAGGCAGCTAATAATAACAACAACACATCTTATTCTGATATAATGTCATCTTGTAGAAAGTTTGGTCACAGTCACACTTAGATCTTCTCTTCTCCCCTTTTTCTCCCTGCAACGTACATGGAATGGAATGTCAATACCTGCTTCCCATATATCCATCCATCCAAAAATTGGGTGTTATAGTTGAAAGTAGTAACTTTTCCAGCTGTTTTTTATTTTTTCTCTGTATTGGAGTTTTAGCAAGTCTATGAGTATAGCTAATATAAGTGTGAAAAAGAGACTGGAGATGGAATTGAAATTCATTGGGGGTCACCATTTGATGAAAAGTTACCTGTATCATTCAATATGTACCCCAAAATATGGTTCTGCTTCGATGTTCATTCTCCTCTCAGTTTTGAGATGCAGTTCATTAAATAAAAAAGATATAGAAAATGTATATATTAGAAAGGACTGTACACAAAAAGATGTATCTTAGCTAGTGTGTGTGTATGTGGGAACTATGCAAAATAGCATCATGTTAAGGAAAGCAAAGGCCCTAGTTGTGGGCGAAAGCTGGGATATCAGTCAATCAAACAAATAAACTGAGAAGAACACATGATGCGTATGCAATGTATTTTGTAGTATAAAATGCATTTATTAGGAAAAATGTCTGTGGTGATAGATACACTTTTGCATGCTGATTTCAAAAAGCAAATGTAATAAACTGATATGGAAACAGGCAAGAATAAGCTTAAGACTGATCAGCTGAGAGAAACTGGCAGATTTGTCCATCCCTAGCTGTGATACCCTTATTCTGAAATGAGATTTTGTGCTACTCTTTGATTTGTAGACCTCATGGAACACTCTAAAGTATTGCCTGGAACATCTGTCATATTTCCATGGCCCTTTAGTATCCTTAATTGTAATTGAAAACAGAAAAACAGAAGATATATATGATATTAGATGAGGCAGAATGAGAAAGGTTTTGTAAAGTCTCGAAAGAAAGATACACATTTATTGCCAGTTTCTGAGATACTTATTGTACCGTTCGATTCTAATTGTAAAGACTTTTCTTTCAAATTGATGTTGAGATATTGAAACTTTTTTTTATTGAACAGCTGGGATAATTATTGGTGTTCAGAGCTAGAATCAGATATTTTGGTCAGGATACATTGGCCAAATGCTGTAGTGCAGTTCCAAATACATAACCTATAGTTACACATTTCAAACTGCTACATATTCACTATCCCTATATAACACTTAGTTTAGGGACTACCCAATTTCACTTACTGGTAAGCAAACTTTGAGATCAATCAGTGTGTTTCCCATCAGATGAGAAGTGACTGCCTGGTGTTACCACTCCCATCTCGTGCAAGAAAACTCCAGTGCTTGGGGGATTTGCAACAGGGGCCTTTTTTCTGCCTGTTCTGCTAGACATCGCCCATGGGAGGGGGTAGGAATATCAGTCTTCTCAGTCAACAGAGAAATGGACCCACGTTGATTCCAATGGCTGCTTACTGGTAAATAAGATTTGGGGAATCTGCTGGACTCCACTACATAGATCTGGGCAATGGCATGGGGCTGCCTTGAGGACAGTATGGCATGTGATAAATATATTCAGCTTCCTTGAGATGACTGTTATGAATTAAAATAAAATGTAAAGGTATTTCCCGTTGACAAGCTTGTCAAGTTGTGTCCAACCATAGGGGGCGGTGCTCATCTCCATTTTTAAGCCAAAGAGCCAGCGTTGTCAGAGACTACTCTGCGATCATGTGGCCAGCATTATTGTTGTTGTTGTTGTTGTTGCACAGAATGCTGTTTACCTTCCCACTGGAGTGGTATCACATTAACCCCCTCAGGGTTCTGCTTTGGCTCTTATACTATTTAACATCTACATGAAACCACTAGGAGAGGTCATCTATTAGTATTAGTATTAT
>NC_056522.1:291802871-291944352 GCF_019175285.1 Sceloporus undulatus | reverse complement strand
TATTATTATTATTATTATTATTATTATTATTATTATTATTATTATTATTAGCTTTATTTATATAGCACTGTAAATTTACACAGCTTTGTACATACAACCTTTTTAAGAAGACTGTTCCCTGCCCTCAGGCTTACAATCTAAAAAGACATGACACAAAAAGAGAAAGAAATGGTGGTGAGGAAGGGGATCAGGCCCAGCAGTTCTTCTCTCCCTCTGAGGCCTGGACCAAGGCAGATGGACTGGAGGGAAGACTTTTTTTCTTCTTGAGGGTAGGCCCAATGGCGCTGGGCCTGTCTTTTCTCTCCCTCCAGGCTGGATAGTGTCAAATGCCATGGAGGGGGGGGGGCTCTTCTGTTTGAGGGTAGGTCTGATGGCGCTGGGTCTGTCTAGAGCTCAGGATGTGGTGTCACTAATATACTGGTGACACTGAACCCTACCTCTCCTTCTCATCTGATTCTAAGCAAGCTGTCTCAATACTGAACCAATGTTTGTTGTCAGTAATGGACTGCATGGAGCAAACAAATTGAGCCTTAATCCAAGCAAGACAGAGGTGCTCCTGATCAGTTGAAAGGCAGATCATAGAATAGTAACTCTGCCTGTGCTAGCAGGGGTTATATTGCAATCTCATGCTCCAGCTTAGTGTTCTCCAGAATTCAACTTTGAGGCTGGATGCCCAGGTTTCAGGAGTGCATTTGTAGATAGGGTTGCCATAAGTCCAGACCTCCAAAACGGGACAAATGTAGGACAATATTTTAAAATGGAGGACACACTTTTTAAAAATGGAGGACACGTGAAAAAATTGATGATTTTTTAAAAATGTAACTATAAATGCATGTTTCTTAGGCATGATCAAAATGGAGGACATTTAGGCATTATTCCTAGACAGATGATAGAAATGTTCTTCCTTTTCTGGCCAACCCCCCCTCCCCTATTCCAAAACACAAACAAAGCACATTTGGGCGTTTGCAGACTGACTCCCTCGCTTGCCACCCATTGCCTCCGCTTCCTCACTGCTTGCCTCCGCTTGCCCCCCATGCCCCTGCTTCCTCACCGCTTGCCTCTGCTTGCCCCCCCATGCCCCTGCTTCCTCGCCGCTTGCCTCCGCTTGACGTCCCCTGCCCCCGGTTGCTCGCCGCTGCCCTCTGACCTCTGGCCCGCAGGGAGTAAACAGAGGAGAGCTCCTCCTCTTTAAGATGGCCAGCCAATGGGGGCAGAGAGCTGGAACAGCCCCGCCCCCTGCCAGGAGTCACAGACTCCTGAAGCAGGGGGCGGGCTGTTCCCCTATTGGCCAGCCCAGCCAGCCAGCCAACCAGAGGAGCTCCAGGCTCCCACCAAGCCCTGCGCACGCCCACGCAGAAGTCTTTGGGCTCACAGGCTTGCGGCGAATGCCGCGGCGGTGGCGGTGGCTGCAAGAGGGGCTGCAGAGATGGAACAGCCACATTGGTGCCAGTGGCGGCGGCGGTGGCAAGGAAGAACGGCCGCAAGGAAGAGCGGATAAAGGCGCGGCGGCGGCGCCCTAACAAAACCCGGGGAGCGCCGGGACAGACCCAAAACCGGACTGTGACCGTCCAGAACGGTCCAAAAGCGGGAATGTCCCACTCCCCTGGGACATGCCAACCCTATTTGTAGAGCTAAAATTAGTGTGACAGCTGCTTCTGTTCCTTGAGATGTCTGAATTGGCATCAGTGACACATACCTGGATTACGTCCCATTTGGACTACTGTAACTGTGTGGTGGTGCCTTTGGAAACTATTTGTAATTTCAGTGGGTCCAAAATGCTGCAGCTAGAATGTTGACCAAGGCCAGTTATGGGCAGCATATAACTCCCTTATTAAAACACTTCTCTGGCTGTTAGTTCATTTTTGGACAGAATTCAAAGTGCTTGTCATGAAATACATAGCCATGTATGGGTTATGTACAGAGTATTTGAAAGCCTGTATCTCCATATATGAATTTGCCAGATCTTCTCTAAGGAAATGAAGGCTTCCTTTTGGTACCACCACCATCCCTGGCACACTTAGTGAGGGCACGGAAGAGGGCCTCCTCAATGGTTGTTCCCACTCTCTTGAACTCCCTTCAGTGAGTGGCTAGGCTGCCCCCTTCCTGCTTTTCTTTCAATGCCAAATACTTTTCCGTTTAAGCAGGCTTTTAATAGGTAAGCAGGAGACCTTCTGACTACAATGTGTATTTTATTTTTATTGTTAATTTTTGTATGTTTTTAAAATTATTCTACAGTGGAGGCTTGCCTTACGTGGGGATTCGTTCCACCACCACCAAGGTAAATACCATGTAAGCTCAAGTCCCATTCAATAGAATGGAGCTTATGTTTGCGGCAGCGTGGTGCGTGTGCACCCTGGGTGCGCATGCCATTCAATTGATGGCAGTGCGGCTTCCGTGTAAACCAGAAGCCATGTATGGCGTGCCCGCATATGGAGCAAATGCACTGTATATTGTTAATGTGGAATTTTTTTTTAATATTGGGTTTTTAAAAATTGACTTTCTTTGGGAGTCCCTTGGGTCCTGCTCTGGGAGAAAGGTGACATATAAACAAATAAATAAATAAAGTTCAGCGATAGCCCCAAAGAGAAAATAAGTGGTGTTTACCTCTCACCAGAATTCTCTTCTGATGCTCCCCCAAAGTAACTCAGGATAATTGGAAAAGCCTCCAGAGCCCTGGTGGCACAGTGGTTAAATGCCTGTACTGCAGCCATTCACTCAAAACCACAAGGTTGCGAGTTCAAGACCAGCAAAAGGGCCCAAGCTCGACTCAGGCTTGCATCCTTCCGAGGTCGCTAAAATGAGTACCCAGACTGTTGGGGGCAAATTAGCTTACTTGCTTATTAGCTTACTTGCTGTTCACCGCTATGATCTTTGGAATAGCGGTATATAAATAAAACAAATTATTATTATTATTATTAAATGGATGATTTGCACTTAATGTAGAATCACTATGAAATTAGAGCTATAATTTTATTTTGTATTAATATATGTTAGGGGAAATTTCAGATATATATGCCACATAGTTCTAGCATATTTGAGCATTGGACTATGAATCTGGAGACTGAAGCCCAGGGTTTGAATCTCCATTTAGCCATAGAAACCCACTGAGTGAATTTGGGCAAGCCACACTCTTGCATCCTCAAAGAAAAGTAAAGACAAAACCCCTATAAACAGATCTTGTAAAGAAAATAACTTAATAGGTTTGTCTTTGATTGGTATAATTTGAAAACAACTTGAAGGCACACAAAAACATGTAAGGAAATGTCCACAAACCCATGGTACTATAAGTTTTTTCTGTTTTCATATGGATTCTTCCTTAGGGAGTGATCATACCTGTCTTCTGTCAATAAATGCATTAATTACAATTTTCCTTTTAGATAAACCTTACTTGAGAATCTGAAAAGAAACTGCACTGAAAAGTAAAGTGTGTGTTAGAACTGAAGGATTATTCTGAACAAGACATACAGTCTTTTCTATTTCACATAGGCTTGGCAGCTTGTGTAAATATTCTAATTGTCACCTCAACCTGTATAATAAATATACATTATTTATGTGGACTGATAAGTATGTTTCCATTATCCAGAAATGTTTGAAGTCAAAGCCTCAAGACATGAGGTTTTAGTTCTGCTACATTTCTTTTTACAATTTAGTGCCACATTATACAGGTAATTCTGTTGATCCTCATGGAATACATTTCATGGAGTGAAACACTTGCATCATTATAATTGTTTATTTTAGTTCATTTCTGTCAGTCAAACCATTTTACATAGGAAAGTAGTACAAGAGTCAATGAGAAAATTACTACTCTTCCCCAAAGTTCTAATGAATGCAGGTGAGACTGTTACTCCTCATATAATATCTGATACAGTGGTCTTAAAGAAGGCATTCCCCCCCTTTTTTTGGCTGTTGCATACCAGAAGTTTTTGTCAAGGCAGTGGCATTACTAATGGGGTGTATGTGTGCAGGCTGCACTGGGTGGTACACCTGGCATGGCTGCTAGGTTATTGAGAAAGGACATCATGTCCCTTTCTGGCTTGTCCAGCAACCACGACAGTCCTTTCCATTTGGGCTTCAGCATGTCTGCAGCCATACTGGGGCCCAAATAGCAAATGGACCTCCAGGGGCTGTGGCTGCTGAGAGTAGGCAGTTCCTTCCATTTGGGATTTAGCACAGCTGCAGCCATGCTGGAGCCCAAACGAACCTCTGGGAGCTGAGGCAGTCTGCCCCTCCACCCTCTTACACCGGGTGACATCAACTCTTGGTATACCACTGAACCAAGGGACATTAAACCATGCTAATATTAATGTCATTGCCATATAATATCAAATAATAAATACTAACAAGCTCAGTATTAAAAGCAAGTTCCACCTTTCCCCCCACTCCTTAACTGATCATATCATTTGTCCTCAATCCCTTCTGCTCATATGGGTTCTGTCTTCATATCATGAAGAGAGGGCTAGATTGACCAGTCTTCAGAAGGCATCCCAGAACTGTGGCATCTTGCTTGTCATGAGGGAAAAAGCCAAATCTTGTGTGCCCACTTGCTTCTCTTGGGTAGCAGCAGTGAGCACGGAAAGGCATTTGATGTTGATTCAAATGACTGAGTAAGTATGCATTAGTGGCAAAGTTATGTCCTCAAGGTGTCTGAGCCAAAGACCACTGAAAGCTTTTAAAGTCAAAGACAGAAAGCTGAACCCAGAAAGTAATTAATGAGGATAGCATAGAATTAGAATAATGTACTTTCCTCACTTCACTCCAGTCCATTCTCTCGTAGTTACATAATACATCAACTGATGTTTCTTTGCTCGTTTCCAATGTTGCTGTTATTTCAGTCGTCCTATTTCTGTAGTCCAGCCTGGTTGCTACTGATGCATGTGTAGCCTCAATCAGTTCTGTTTCTCTTGAAAAAGAAGTGGGTAAAAGGTCCTTGTAGACTAGCTGTTAAACATGAGTCATGTGAGCCAGAGTAAGAAGTAAGGTAGTAGAATTAGCTTCCAGGCAAATGTTTAAGTCTTGGGTTAATGACATTTCCCAGTTCTGCATTTTGCTATAACAGAAAATGAAGCAGTGTTCTTGGGAACAACACTAGGATTGCATGATAGTCAGAATGATTGTCATTATCAGTGAGCAACTAGTTGGGATATGCTTGACTGCATCTCAAAACTATGTCTCTGTTGGCATCTATTTGCCACGGAATATGTTACTAAATTAATGCTAGCATGTGCCATACAAGGTCTTAATAGTAAGCATTTTGGCAGTCATGGCAGAGAGTTTGTTGGTGAGGAGAAAAGGTGACTGCCTTTTCTAGGCTAATTTTTCATGCTTTTACTTGTGCACTGCAGCATCAGTCTATCATTGACTGAAGAATCAACCACTGCTACACACGATTGACCATCCCCTGCCAAAATGTAAAATGTGTAACAATTCCTTCTCAAGCTAGTATAAATAAAAGTCCCTGGATTTTTGTTGCAGATTGAATACATAATTCTAACACTGTTCTAACAACATTCTATCCCTTGTTGGCGGGACAACAAGGTATCTGAAAACACGGTAAACCCATCTCATATGAATAGTGACTGGTTGGTGGTGTTGATATAAGACTTATTACATATCTACATGCTAAGGCTTATTACCTTTAGAATTAGGTAACCATTCAAAACCCTGCAAACAATTACACACAAGGGGCTGTTTGCTCCTTTGACTTGGAGCAGCTCTAAAAGTAGACTTCTTCTTTTGTAGCAAACAAAATTATATTTCAATGACTGGAAAACACAATGAATTTGAGAGCGTGCAGTATCATATATAACTAGAGCATACATTGACAGTATTACTGAAGAGAAAAGTGTTTCTGGTTCAGTTTCATAGCCAAAAGCAAAGCAATTAAAATAAAAATTTCTTGCTGAGTGCTGAGAATGAGCAAGAGAAAGAGAAAAACATCTTTTATACTCATTGGTTGGATGGCTGGGTGTTTGTTTTTCCTCTTGAGTTGTATAATTCTTCCAGTTTAGCTCATTTCATGTTAGGCCTAAGGACTACATTATGACCTAAAAAGTAAAATGCCTCTTGTGGTATATGTTATTGTAAATCATTGTTGATTAGGCTTGGGATAGAATGTAGCTTCCTTTTTAAAGTCGGAGTGGTCAAGTACATTAATTTTGTATGATGAGTTGCTGTAATTTGTCATACCTCTTGTTCATATTCAGAACTATAGACACTACAAATTGCCATGGTGATTCTTTCAGGACAGTAATACATTAAGTGTAGCATACAAGTAAACAGAACTCAGGCTTCGTCTTCATAGAATTTTTGGAGGAGGAAGGGAGCCCTTCAATATGCTACATGAAATTTGCTGAGGGCACAGGGATCCAGGATCAATTAAATGAGTAGCTAGCTACAATTTATCATTTGAAGACTGTATCAGTGTGGATCTGAAAGAGTAAGCTAGTTAATGATGTAGGGCATAGATAGGACAAAGTCAGGATACAAATATTGGACATAAAAAATAGAACAGGAGTGTAAAAATTCTTAAGATAAAAACAAGCACTTTAACATAATTGCTTTGAGTACTGAAATGGCAGGAACAAATAATTCATTTTGATCCATTACTAAAGAACAGAGATGTTGAAGTAGCATAGAAATGTGTGTCACTGACAGAGTTAAGAAGAAAAGTTGAAGAAAAGAAGTTGAAATTATGATCACGGACAGTAGTCTTTGGAATCCCACGGGCAATTTTGACTTAGGTTTGTTTCTATTTCTAGTACTCACCTCTAGTGTTTGTTTTGAATCATAGTTGGTGGAGGAACCCCTTCAACAGAGTAATATGCCCCAGATATTATGCAATAAATGATTAAAGCTTAATTATGCTACATATTTATGTTAGTTTGGCTATCTCCAAAAATAAAGCCGTATAACTGTGCAGGAAAGTACTCAAGATGGGATTTCCATAAATGTTTATGTTGTAGAATTTACACAAAGTGAACGTTACTTCGAAAAACGTATAGAGCAATTTCCCACAAGAATATCCATGAATGTTCTTGCTGTTCATACATTTTGTCATGTGTACGCATTCTCTGAGCATGTATGTTTTGCCTCCTTTATGTTTATTCATATGTTGTATAGTAAAAGAGAGAGGAGAGTTTTAAGCTACTGCAAAGTTTCTAGACAGAAGTAGAATGAAATGGTGTTAAAGATAACTGTTAAAGAACTGATAACAGATTATACTTATATATAATAGTAATAATAATAATAATGATTCGAGGTGAGGCATTAAGCATCCTCTATGAGCAGCTTTTAGCAGCCTTAAAAATAATTCCAGTGAATAGTTACAGTAGTTTACTGCAGTAAAAACAACAGTGTTTGAATGTGTATGGATGTATTTGTTTTTCTTTCAAAATATAACATTACTCTTTCTCCAAATGGTCCCTTATGTATATAATAAAGATTCATACTTACAGAGATCCATATGGACTGTAGATTTGTAATTAGTTAATTTAAATGTGTCCTAGGGCAAGACATTTACAAAGCAATTATTCATTCTTCATTGGACACCTCCCACAAACCAAATAAACACTACCAATGCTGTTCTCCTTGTATCAGTAGCAGTTTCTCCAGAGGAGTCAGCAATTGTTAACTTAAGAATCTCCCTTAGTATATTAATTAACAAGCTCATGCACCAGTGTAAATCCCAACTCAGTGACACTTTCACCAGTACAAGTACCATTCTTGTTGCCTTACCAAATTTGTGCTGCCAGAATTGGTACTTCTCCAAAATCGGCTTCTCCTGTTTTTCATCTGGATGCCTGATACACAGCTCAGTTGACAGTATTGAATTATTACATTTTACTCTATTTTACATTTTACATTGGCTTGGGAGGCAGTCTGTGGCAGTAATATCAATAGAATATGGCTGAACTCTCAAGACCTTATTGAGAGAAATAGTGCAGTCAGTAGCAAAGGTGAAAAGGAGGAGGTTGTGGTAAAAATGAGAAAAGTATTTTAACAATAATGGTAGGGTGGTGTGTTTTGAAAGTGAATGCTTCATTGTATGTATATTGTCATTTAAATGCTTAATAAGCCTAATGTCGCTATTTCCCCTCCAGTTTTTCCAGCTTTGTTTTATCAGTTTTTCAACTGTATGTTGTTGCTTTTTGCAACTGCACATCTTCTGTCTAATTTTAAAAAATTAAATTAAAAAAAAAACCCTGTTTTTGGGAAGTAATTTATTATGATTGTAAGCTCACCTTTAGTTAAGAATCTTAAGAGAGTGTACATTCCTATTCCTTAAGGTAAATTAGGCTGAAAGATGATGACTTATTGAAAGTTTTTTTACAAGCCACCTGACTCATGTGGAGTTTGAATCTAGACAGTTTTGATCCATATCTGACATTCTATTGATTGCCCTTCACAAGTAATGCTAAGAAGACTCTTAATTTATCTCAAGGAGTTAATAGATTATGGAAGCAAAGCAAAATATTAAGTAAGGCCAGGGGAACTAATGAGGATTTCATGATTACAAACCTCAGACAGATTCCTGTTATATTCCATTCAAAAATAAATAGAGCTTTGAAAATCAGTATGCAAAGGGATCTTGTAGCACTTTAGACATGAACTGAAAGAAAGAAACGGGTAGCACAAGCTTTCATAGACTTGAGCCTATTTCCTCAGATGCATGGGGTGGAGTGGAGAGTCCAGAGACAGCCCTATATAAGCAATTGTGTGTGAGAATGTCAATTGTAATTCAAAACCTTGTGAGTATGGAGATGAGGTAACAGGTTAAGTTTTAAAGATGCTTGTTGGGAGACAAAGGCAAGAGGAAGGATGTTGCCTAAAGCCAAGGAGGGTAGACAACCATGTGAATTACTATTGGAATGTAGTGCAAAAGTCAGAGAGGAGATGTGGTTAACTGGTCAAGGGTACCCTCATGAGGACCAGGGGTTAGATCATGTTGGAAAGTGTGTAGTGTGCCAGGAAATCATTGGGGCTCTCCAGTTCATTTGTTCAAGGACCAATGTTCTGAGGTCTGAGATGGCATGCCCAGGAAGACTGAAGTGTTTTTGTGTATTTCCATTCCTAATGGCTGATATGTGTCAATTTATCCTCGGGCATGGGGACCAGCCTGTTTGACCAATGTAAAGTGCTGAAGGGAACTGCTGACATAGTATGGCACAAATCCCATGCTACCAGCTTCTTTCTTTCAATTAGTCTCAAAGATGCTGCAAGATTGCCTTGCATGATGATTTTCCAGATTAACACAGCTATGTTTTTGAAGAACATTGAAAAAAGTGTGTGCTGATTCATATCACACAGTAGAATTTGGCCATATGGTATCCAAACCAGCTTTGTCTGCTGACATTTATACTTGATGAGTTGAGTTGTCTTTTAGAATACATGATCATTGACAGTATCATTGTAATGATAGACATCCATATGTGGATATACATTCTGTTGTTTAGTTAGTCTTTTTCAGCTTTTCCTCAACCCCCCGCCACCGGCCGATACTTGTGCAAGTGTGTACATTGAGCTGCCAGTGTATTTACTCCCCAAATGTAATCTCAATAGAATGGTACAAAAGAAAAAAATATGATACTTGTCTGTGGATTATTCACATTAGTAATCTGACCTAATAGATTACCTCATCCTCTTTAGCTAATGTGGTATGTTTGAGCCCATGAGTGAAATGCTGCCTTTAGGCAAAACTTGCTCTCACAACATATTTATATTCCAATGGTTTTCATATTGTTTATGTACTCTGATCTCTAAAAAGCTTTATCATATGTGAATTCTAAATGTTGTTTTTTAAATAATTTGTTTTTAACTGTCAAATGCCTTTTGAATATGTTATCAGGAATTCCTGTGAAAGCAAACATGGCAAATATTTAGAAATATTTATAAGGCTATAATTTTTTTCCATTAATGCATTTATCAGACTTCTGCAGCTATTCACTTAGGGTTAAGGGAAAAAATCTTCTCTCTTGAAAAAACAAAGTATATTTTAACTTGATATGGCATCATTCCAACAAATTTTAATTATTTGATTGTGTCTATCTACGTCTAATGCTAAGAGCACTTTTTATATATAAAAGGCATTGAATAAGCAAAGACCTGCAGCCAAAGATTTATGCCAAAAATAGAATATATGAAATTCAGTTTCCTATTCCCATGTTTCCACAAAAGATTACAGTTGTTTCTTTTCAAAGTTTTTTCCATAATCTTTCTGCCAATGGCATAAAGCCTGTCTTTCTCAAATGCTGGGAGTTTATCTCTCCAATCTGCCTTACTCATCCTACCCTACATTGTCCTTCATGGCATTTTTGTGGTCTTTCCTTTAATCACTCTGCCCCTGGGCATCTGCTGAGCTCTTAAGCAACCTTGTTTCTGGGGGCTCTTTCCAGTTCCAATACCCTCTTCCTTCCTACCAATAACGTAATGGCTTGTATTCAGAACTGCTAAGAACATAAATTGATTTTCCATGAAGAGAAGGGCACACTGCAGAGCAATGTGGGAACATAAAAGCCATCAAAGATCTGTCTATTCTATACCACAAATATCTCATGGTTTTGTGTCACTTCTGGCAGAAAGAGCCCTTCTGTTCATGGAATAGCAAGTCTGGATCCAACCCATTGTTTCTGAGCTTTGTATAAGGGGATTATTAAACAAGAGATTATAACTGTCAGAAAGCAAGGTTTGTATGGAAAGAAATTTTCTCTTTTAGAATGTAGAAATCCCACTCTTCCTCCTTAATTTCAGTTGCAAGATTTTTTTTTAATTGGAACCTGAATGTCCAGTGTCATTTCCTAGATGGGATTTCAGTTATTTGACTATAGGATTATTTGTCTTAGCGGGACACATAAAACGCCTGTATACAGATCTCCTTTCCATCACTAATGACCTTGCATACATTGCACAGACAGATCCCATCAGTCTTCAAAGGGTAATAAGTAAGGTTTTCAGGATGGTGTAAACTGTGGGACCTCTTATTTTCCAGCTGGCTCTAGGGCTCCACATTTTTCTTTACTGCTTTGCATCCTTCTGTGGGACACATGATGTCTTAAAGTGCATAGTTTAAGAATGAACTGTTTCTTCCCTGGTGAATTTATTGGTAGGCCTGCCTGAAGTAGCTGTCTCCTAAGTTTAAATTTACTCCTTGTCTACACTCTGCTTGTCAATCCAAGTGACATGTATTTAGGTGCTAGCAAAACCAGGAGGTGCCCCCTAGTCGAAAATTCTGAAAAATGTAGCTTTCATAGAAATAAATTTATTTTTAGCCTTCAGATAAAAGCTTGATGAAAATATGTTTTGAAAGCCTATGCAGAATGATAGTAGTCCTTTCTGTAAAGAGGATTAAAGTTATGCCAATGTAAGTGGCAGCCAGAAAGCTGCAAACTTCAAGCAAAACTGAGGTCATCATCAAGCCATCCGTAAAAAGAAGCAGGAAATAACTAGAGTCAGGAACTGGGGAATACATAATTAAGGCAGATATATACCATTTATACTCAACTATAAATTGATCTCATGTATAAGTCAAGGCAGGTTTTGGGGCCAAAATTATGGATTTGGGTTCAATTCCTCACTCAGCCAAGGAAACCCACTGCTTGGTCTTGGGTGAGTCACACCCTCTTAGCCTCCGCCCCAGCCATGTTAGTGTTATTTTAGGGTCACCATAAGTCAGAAATGACTTGAAGACACATAACAACAACAACAACAACAGCATAAATATTCACCAATAAGGTTATATTACACCTACATTGTTCAATGCACATTTGTGCAATACGTTTTGTATTTTATTGCCAAGTGTTACCACATGTGGAACTCTACTTGTGCCACCTTCAGCTGGATGCATCCATTTCACACTGCCCACAAAATTTCCTTTTTATGCATTATATGCCTTATGCCTATGCATGTCATTTATAGGATGTGGCTGTTGATTGTAGTGGCCATTTTAATTCAGCAATACTGGACAAATTGAAAGATGAAGTATTATCAGTAGTATTAGCTTGCTTCTGGTATGCTCTTGTCATTTTGTGATGCTGATACTAATGCCATAGCATTGTCTTTTCCTTCTTCTTTTCTAAATGTTGTTTTCATTTTATACGAAGGTCAGGTTTATCTGAGTGATAGCTATCAAGTGATAAGGTTATCACTTGATAAGCATTCTTTCACTGATGTACTGATAAGGTTCTCAGTGACAGCAGAGCCATGATAGCTATTTCATTTAGCAAGATATCCAGTGATAAACATGTTGTTGCTGTTTTAATTGACCCTACCATAGTTTAAATAATCTTATTTGGACTGTTGGTTTGCAGTTATTGTTGCAGTTAAGAACAAAATGTCAAGAGATTGAAAGTTGCCAACATGCATATTAATGAAGTGCCTTTGAACTCATCAAAGGAATGCATATGTGCATCATTTCAGACTAAACTATGTACTGTGATGCAGTGATTGTCGCTGAATAGCTTTAGCCCTAGTGACTTCTTGTCATTATGGTAAGCTAGTTTATGCAGATGGAAGTTAGTGATATGTGAAGGATCATTATGCTGTGTCAAGTTTAATTTTAAAGACCATAAGTACACCTTTTTATAAGAAAAGCAAACTACTTGAGAGTCCTAGGGAAAAACATAAATCATGCATTTTATCACCTCAATAGACCACCAGAAGACAAGCTCTAATATTTCAAATACGACAAGCAATCTACACATATGAATCACAATTTGAGTCCCATTATGGCCAAACTGATGTGTACCACTCTGTGGTTTATGGATAGCACAGTAGCAAAGTTAAATAGATGATTTTTTTTTATTTTTTTTGGCCATGGGCATCTAATCTTGCACATTTTTACAAAGAAATGACATCTGAATCAGTAGTTCTTTTCCACTGACTTGAAAGTTTTCTTAGAAAAAATATTTACCTAACAGAAAGCCTCATATCATTGCATTTAGAAAACGGCATGACAGTGCTGAAGAAGAGACGTATGTAAAGAACAGACACTGAAATTTCAGATGCAGGGGGTTGATTCATATGATTGTATTTCATATAGCTCAATTCTAGGCAAATCAACTCAATTGTACTCAATTAAATGGAAATTACTTCATAGTACAGTGGTGCCTCGGGTTATGAAATTAATTCGTTCCGTGGCACCGTTCGTAACCCGAAAAGCCTTCGTAAGCCGAATTGCCATAGGCGCTAATGGGGAAAAGCCGCGATTCCGTGCGAAAAAGCCGAAAAAAGCACCAAAAGTTTTTTCGTAACCCGAAAAAACATTCGTAACCCGGAACAATGTTTTCCTATGGGATTTTTTCGTATCCCGAAAATTTCGTAACCTGGGTATTTCGTATCCCGAGGTACCACTGTACATATATGTGGGATTCTGTAAACCAGAAATTAAATCAAAATGGAAGCTTCTAGCCCCTTGCATACCATTTGCAGAAGTAAAACTCTGCAAATTGCTTCTGTGGGGTGGAAACGTTACTAGTTCAAAAAGAGAAACCTAAGATGTTAGTGAAGTTTTATTATAAACACAACTTGTTTAGATTAAAAAAAGAGACAACAATGTATGTGTGTTTGTGCACACACTCACACATGTGTGTGCATGTTGTTGTGTGCCTTCAAGTCACTTCTTATGGTGACTTTCAGGTGATTCTGTTATGGGGAATTTGTTTAGAGAGAGTTTGCCCTTGACTTTCCCCTGAGGCTGAGAGAGTGTGACTTGTCCAAGGTCACCCAGTGGATTTCCATGATAAATAGGAATTTGAATCCTGGTTTTCCAGTGTCCTAATCCAACACTCAGCTATACCATGCTGCTTCTCTCTCATATGAGTGTGTATGTGTGTAACATGGAGCACGGAACACAACATGTAGCAGATTATCTCTCCCCCTCCCCCTTTTCTCTCTTTCTCTCTCAAAATATTTTCCAAAACAGAGAGCCAGTGTGGCATAGTTGTTTGAGTGCTGGATTACAACTCTTGAGACCCGGGTTCAATTCCCGCTCTGCCATGAAACCCACTGGGTGACCTTGGGCCAGTCACATGTTCTCAGCCTCAAGGGAAGGCAATGGCAAACCTTCTCTAAATAAATCTTGCCAAGAAAACTCTACGATAGGTTCATCATGAGTTGGAAATGGCTTGAAGGCACCCAACACACACACACACACACACACACACACACACACACACACACATGTTTTGGGGACCAAATACTTTAGCCTTGCAATAAAACTGTATTCAGTAGCTCAGGATATGGTTGTTTTTGGTTTTTTTTGGTAGTGTGATGCATTCTTGCTCATTTGTAATGTTTGGAACTTTATCAGCAGTTAATATCTGACTCTTACCTGCATTTCACTTCATTCTACCTTCATTACTTGGAGTAGAGGGGAGGATGAAATTTATACTATGTCAACTACAACCAAGGTCCCAAAAAGTCTACCTACCTTTTGGGTTACTTGTATGTTCTGACATTTTTAATTCTAGCCAGCCTCTGATACAACCTACATCTCCATCTGCCTCCTTTCTAGGGAGGAAAAAGCCTATAACCAAGAATTTTAAAGAAACTACTCTAATGAAAGTGTAATATGCAGTCTAATTAATTTCACAGGTATCATAAAATCATAGAATTAGAAGGGACCCATGGGCCCAATCCCCCCGCCAGTGCAGAAATCCACTAGTAAAGTATCTCTGAGTGATAGACTTTCAATCTCTGTTTTAAAAATAATGCTTGTGAAGGAGACTAGGAGAGTCCACTACCTTCTGTGGGTGTCTATTCCACTGTCAAACAGTTCTTCCCATCAGGAAGTTCTTAACATTTAGCTGGAATCTCCTTTCTGGTGATTTGAATCCATTGCATCAGATCTTATCCCCTATAGTAGCTCACTCAGTCTACCAAATGATAGCCTTTCAGATAATTAAAGATTTTAATATTTAATCATTCCTTCTAATATCCAAAGAACAAGGAATAGTTACCCTGGATTTAACCATTGTGAAAGTGGGACCATAAATGGCATAGATCATCCCTTGTGCAATGAGTTGTACGGTACAAAATACTGCAGGCTCACTCTCTTGTGCCAACTGGAAAAATTTATTTCTAAACAGGCCTACTGTTACTTCAGAGACAGCATCAGAGTCAGGATTTTATGTTTGCATTCAAACTGTTGGGTAACTTAGGTTGAAAAACCAGACTATGTATAATACACTACTTCCAGAAACTTTTTACAGCAGCATTTTCCCCCTAATGCTACCAGAAACTAGAAATGGCTTTATTTTTTTATTACAGTAGAAGCAATTAAATCCTTCACTTTCAAGGTTTTTCAGTATGCTCAACCTTTTTCTTGGTATGGTTTGCATCTTTCAAATTTATTATGAGAGCATCAGAGGGGCATTTTTAGACAAATGTTTCACTTGTTTTGACATCTTTCATTTCTTTCCCATTCCTTTCATACTTTAAAATTATTCTATAAATTGAACACAGCCATTTCAAAGCAAGGAATTAAAGCTTGTATTTTTTCTAAATGAGGAAATGGAGTAGTGTAAGTGCAGATGCACTCAAAGGCATTCTATGTGGCCCTAGAGCTCAACAATGTGATAGAAAAGCATTTCCTTGCCATTTGTCTTTCAAAACTATGATATATTTTGAACTCTTTTTTAAAAAAGGGCCCATCACTCAAAAACCACCAAGATAAGGAGATTTGATGGCTCATGATATCTGTAATTCGATATTATATTTTGCCTCTAAGCTATTATTTCATATTCAGCCCAAGCTGCTCACTGATCAAAACTCACTATCAGCTGACAGCAGCTTAGTGGTTAGTAAAAAGTGATTTTATTAGTAGCCTTTGCTTCTTCCTCACTGGATTGATGTTCCCAAAGTAGAAGTGTTCATAACAGCCAGTATACTTTTCACACTAAAATAAGTACAGGATTGCCTCAGTATTGAGGCAAAACTTCTCCCTCCCCCATTCCTACTGGTTCATAGAAGGGAACTTATCATGGAACTCAGGCCTGGTACAGACCGCCCCAAAAGGGCGGTCTGCTGGCACCTTGTTTTGCTCCACAAGGAAGCTGCAGCGGACAAACCGTGCAGCTTTCTCGCGGAGCAAAAGGAACCCGCAAAAAGAGGGTTCTTTAGTGGCGCAATACTCGTGCCGCAGTGTGCCAATGGCACACTTGCGATATCAGTATCACGGCGCTACATGTGGACGCTAAGCGTCCATCACGTCAAAATGGTAGCACCCATCTGTACAGGGCACCGCCATTTTGACGTATGGAATATGTGCTAGGGTTGCAGGGCATTTGTAAGCAACGCCCCGAGGCAACCCTAGAACGTCTTCAAGATGTGCCACGAGGCCTGTCTGTACTGGGCCTCAGTTCTGCTGTTTTTATTTTACTTGTTTAGTCTGATGTGTGTCAAAGTTCTTGGAACAACTGTGTTCAGTTCAACTGAACAAGTAATGAGGATGAATTTCAAAAATTCACTCTTGGCTAATGAGGAAACATAAGATTGAGATAAGCAAAGATGTATGATGTGTACACAGTTTATGTACAAGGAAAGTTAAGCACAGCTGGACAATAAACTAATTTCTAAAGCAAAAGCCATCTGTACTACTAAAGATTGCCTTCAGATAAATTCTGAAGTAGGCGTTCTTAAACTTCATCACGTCCTGTCTAAATCTGCCCCTAGTGTAACTAAACTAAAACAGAGACAGATGGTTCACCTGGCAAAGATTGTTTTTGTCACTGCCCTGGCGAGGGATGAACAGATCAAAAGAAAATTGAGGGAAGTGGTCCACTCACAATATGTTTTCAAACACCTGTGGGAAAGAAACCCAAAAAAGAAAAGGTAGAAATTTACTTGTCATTAAATCAATGGCCTACAGTCTTGCTAGAGTTTGCAAAACCATTGATCATATGAAAACTTCAGCCTACTTCAAATATTTAGTTTATTCCCCCTTACTTGGCAAATTTTAAAGAGTTCACATTTGTGTGTTCATTCTATGACTCAAGTAGTGATACGCATGTGATGACAAGGCCTGTTTTAACCTGCTTATAATTTTTTGATTGTTTGATCTTGTTTTAACTTTTGTATCTTGTGAATACAAAAACTTTTTTTTAAAAAAAAAAATTGTAAGCTGCTTTGAGTCCTAACTGTGGAAAAGGCAGGATAGAAATGATGATGGTGATGGCGATGATGGTACGTACAGCAGCAATCTTAGAAATTCATATTGATTTCCATATTTCCTCAAACCCAACTTTTGACTGGAAGCAATTGACACATTCAAAGATGGTGATGTGATGGGTCAGTTTTGAGGGGAACATCAATCAGCCTATTTGCCAATGATATTTTTGGTGAATTATGTGTTTCATCCTCTCAGAGACAGTTCATCATCATCATCATCATCATCATCAGTTATCATCACCATCATAACTATTTTCTTCATCCTACCTTTTTTCCAGTTTAGCACTCAAGAAGATTGTCAACAGTTAAAAAGTAGCTTAATAATCATAACATACAAAAGATGATGATGATGAAGTTGATGATGTTGATTGTGATGTAAATGTTGAGTCCAAGGAGTCAGTTTCTTAAGAATGCAGGCTCCGAACGTTGCCAATAGACAGTTACCAATTAATTATGGTGATGTTGTTGAACATCTGATGTTTCTGTGTAGTTGTCTTTCCAAAACCACATTTCATAAACAAATCTGCACCTATGGTACTTGTTGTGTTGGAAGTATGAGTTGTAATAGTGTGCTAAATCAAAAGCTCAGTTTTCTAAAATTTCAATGGCAAGTTGATTATCTTCAGTAACTGGATCTTTGTTATGGTCAGCAGATTTAAGGTGAATGTGATGTACTTTTTAGCATTCTTCTGCTTCTTTATTATTAGAGTGGCATTTTAAAATTGTGGCATTTTATTTAGTGTGTTAACAGGCTAATTAGTTTAATTTGAATTTTAAAATGTATATTTGATTGTATTTTGAATGGGACCTTTTTAATTTTGTTGGATACTGTTTGGTGTAATACAAATCAAATAAATAAATAGGGAAAAAAGGAATAGGATGGTGAGGGTAAAAGATCAATATCATCACCACCACCATCATCATCATAATTTACTATCCATGTGCTCTTTTAGACTGACAATTGTAACTAGTCATGTGGTATTTTCTATTTCTTATCTGGCTATGATATTTGGAATGGAACCCAAAGGCTGGACTATAAAAAAATATTTGGACTCAGCTCAAAACTATTTCATGTTTTATCTGACCAGGAATCTCCATATTGGTCTCATATTTTGCTCTAGGTGAAATTTCTTTGGCAACTCAAAATTAAAACACTATAAGTAAGCTATTTTCTTGTGCAAAATGAATCCTCACAGGGTTTTGTACAATCTGATGACTAACCACAAAAAATAGATATTTGCTTAATGGGAACTGAATGGAATGATTAGAGAAAGATATTTGGTAGCCATTGTGAACTTGTATGGCCTTAAAATGGTTTCAATGTCCCAATTATCCTTGTTCAACCAGCATTTACAACCAGCTGCTGCGTAAGAACCCCAGCTGTTCATGTTTTGTATTTTTCACATATATGTTTCCAAATTTGATAAGAGATCTAGGAAGCTAGGACAAAATGCACATGGCATTTCCTAATGAAGCCTTTTTCAAATGGTTAAAAGAATCTCCATACCCTCTGTATTAGGGTATGAGACTTTTAACCCTCCAGATATTTTAGACTTGAGCTTCCAGAATTTTATAGCCATGATAATTGATAAAGATTTGTAAGACCTTTGAAGAGTCAAAATCATTAAAGCTATTTTCTGCTTTAATCACTTTTTTATCTATTGGCTAGCTTTTCAAGTGTTGTCACAAGAACTCTATTTTACCTAAATTATTTACAAAGTTGCTGATGAATGTGAATTTATGCAAAGGTAGCAGTAAGTTCATAATGTGCATATTTGTATGTAGAATTGCTCATATTGCAATATTGTGTTTGTGAAATAATATGCAGCTAACTGCAGTCTCATGGGGTGTTTTTCTCTCCTCAGATATTGATGAATGTGCTGCTAAGATGCATTATTGCCATGCCAACACAGTTTGTGTTAACCTGCCTGGATCATATCGCTGTGACTGTGTCCCAGGATATATTCGTGTTGATGATTTCTCATGTACAGGTAAGGTCTTAATATAATAGTAATCACACCATGATTTCTTTTTAATCAGTTAATGGTAATCAGTTGGAAGAAACTTCATACTGTATGCCAGGTAAAAATTCTTTCTTGAAGAAAGATAAATCACCATTGAAAGTGGAAGAAAATGTTTATTTCATATTCATTTTTGGATCCCTAGATATATTATGTAATCCATTCATGGTGAATACATATTAGAGAAGTGTACTGTAAACTTCATAGGTTAATTATACATTATCAATAATACTAATTTCATGCACACAACAAGCATTTATACCAACATATTTTGACTCCCTAATCTGGATTGTTCTACTCTGAATACAGAGTTACAGAGTCTCTTGGGACAATGAACATAATACTAGGAATGCTTCTATAATTTAGAAATCTAGCCCCCCCCCCCCAAAGAAGTGTAAGAAGCATATATTTGCTTATTTTCAATACAAATATAGTAATCTTCTAAAAAATACAAAATTTTCATTTCCATAAAGGTAAATACTGAAAGAAGTTGAAATGTGTTTGTGAAATCTGTCAACAGTAGGATTTCACAATCTGTTTTGTGTACACATATTTGTGTGGGAGGGGTAGAAAGAATATTCCAAAATGATTGAAAAACATGTTTTTGAGTGTTGGGTAACCCTGTTGAGAAGAATTCTTGACTAATTACAATCTTTGTTGTTTGGTACTTGTGCATAATATGTACCAATTTTGCACAGAAAACATCTTTTTCTGAGCAGTAAACAGTTTTTCACAAAAATATTTTCTTCATACAAAAAAGCTTTTCTAAAAAAAGGTATTTAATTTTCATATATGTAAAAACACACCACAAAAACTACAAAAATTGAGAAGAAAAAAGAAAGAAAAAATAGAGAGCAAAAAGAAAAATAGAGAAAAAGAAAAGAAGATACATTAATAATGGGGCATGTGGGGGGAAGAAAAGGATAAAATTGACCTTTTTATATTCTGAGGACACCCATCTCTGTTGGTCTGGGTGGCCCTTGTGGTCTCTTCCAACTCTATGATTCTATGATCCAAGGACTTTGTCCCAATACTGAACCAATGTCTATTGTCATTACTGGACTGAATGAAGGCAAACAAATGGAAAGTTAATCCATTCAAATGGCAGATCAGGAATAAGGACCCTGCCTATGCTGGGCAGAGTGACCCCCCCCACCCTGAAATCTTAGGCTCAAAGCTTGGGTGTTCTCCTAGATTCAGCTCTGAGCCTGGGAGCTCAGATTTCAATGGTGGCCTGGAAAGCGTTTGCACAATTAAAACTAGTGTGCCAGATGCATCTGTTTCATGAGAGTCAGATTTGGCTATGGGTAACATATGTCTTAATTATATTCCATGTGGATTATTGCAACATTTGGATTACTGCTGCCTTTGGAAACTGTACAGAAACTTCATCAGGTCCAAAATGCTGTGGCCAGAGTGCTGACCAGGGCCATTATACTTGTTAAAACAACTTCACTGGCCACCATTTCTGGTGACAATTCAAAGTGCTGGTTATGATCTGCCCTATATGAGTTAGGTTTAGACCTGCCAGGTCGTCTCTAAGATCTACAAGGGAAGGCTTTCTCTCAGTCTCACCATAATAATAGACTCGCTTGGTTAGGACATGACAGAGAGCCTTCTCGGTGGCTGCTCCCTAGACATATGAAAGTTGGACTTTTTTTTTAAAAAAAAGTTTCCTGTACAGAGCTTTCAATTATTCATAATTTTACCATTTATACATTTATAGAACTCCTATTTTGAGCTTTATAAACATGATTTAAACAGTTTAGAACATGTTTAAACCTTTTTTGTGTGTGTATTTCTTTAATAGTGCAAAGCAGGGTCACACATTAAGAGTTACAATACCATACAGAAGAACAAGCATACCTGGAACAAAAATCTTGTTCAATTTCAGCAGTCACATAAAAAGAAGTAATGTTAGAGAACTATGATGAAATGAAAACAGTTTGTTAATGGTACAGATAAAAACGTAGATATATCAGGATGGAGAGACAGTGTGAGTTTTTGTTTCATTTAACACAGGTTTTTCAATTCTACAAAGAAAAAAAAATTCATCAACTTTCACAAAATTGCAGAGATCAGTAATGCATTTATTTTAATACCATCAACAAGACCTACTTTGCAGAAAGTTTTCAGATTTACCTCTCATTCCATTGTCTTTCCTGTCTTTAATGTTGTAATCTCTCAGGTCAGGATCTGCATAGTGTTCCCCCCTTACCAAGGAGAAGGGTACAGACCAGAATTTATCTCCAAACCTGTGCCTAATCGCCACTGCTAGAAGTCTCTCCATAGAGCTTCTGTGGAGGTGTCAACTAGCCATTTTCCACACTGACTTCCAGAAAAAACATCTGTTTCCTGAATAGAAAATATTGTTTTCTGTGCAAAACAACCACATGCAACTCTTTTTTTGCAGAGTAAGACCCCATTCACATTCACCTATTTGCCCTGGATGGAACCGGGCAGAATCGCCGCCCCCCCCTCCCGAATCGGTCCCACTATCATTTACCTTATTCAGGGTTATTTACCCCTGAATGCCCTTGCAGCTCTTTGTAGAGACTTCACATTTGCAGTACTGGTTCAAAAGAAGGCTCCTTTGCTGTCAAATCAAATTCTCTTCTGCTTTTGTCAAAGGTGATGTTTCCTACAGCAATTGGCCAATAGAATGGGTGCTTTCCTCCCTCCTTTTTTTAAAAAAAAAAAACAAGCAGCAGAGTGCGCATATTCTGTCAGATTTAAAAACCTCCAGGTGTGTTTGTGTGTGCTGTGTGTAGCAAAAGCATTCACTCTTGTATCAGTTTGCCAAATTGAAAGGGAAACATTTGTAACATTCCCATTGTAGCATTCGCATATTAAAATAATAATAATAATAAAGCCTCTTAAGATGCCATTCCCGGAAAGAAGAAATGAAAGGAAAATGTAGCACAAGCATTCTAATTGTAGCATTCGCATATTACAAATAACAACAACAACAACAACAACAACAACAATAATAATAATAATAATAATAATAATAAGCCTCTTGCAAAGTAAGGCTGCCGTTCCAGGAGCAAGAGGAAATGAAAAGGAAATGTAGCACAAGCACACACACACATTCAATCTATATGTTTCAGCCAAAAACCATTCGCATACTCTGTCAAAAATAATTAAAAAAAATAAAAAGAGAGAGAAAGCTGCCTGCGAGAGCGGAGGCTTGTTCCATTCTCTGTCCTCCCTATGACCTACCCTGAACTTGACTCTTTCTCCAGCTCCTTCCTTCTCCTCTCCTGCTCCCCTGTTACCCCAATTCTGCCCTTGGCACCCCCAGCTCCATCCTCCTTCTCCTCCTCCTGCTCCATCTCTCAATTCTGCCCTTGGCACCCCAGCTCCATCCTCCTCCTCCTGCTCCATCTCCCGATTCCCCTGGCTCCATCCTTCTCCTCCTCCTGCTCCCCTGTTACTCCGATTCTGCCCTTGGCACCCACGGCTCCATCCATCAATTCCCTTAGCACCCTTCCTCTTGCTCCTTCCTCCTCCTCCTCCGCCTCCTCCTCCTCCTCCTCCTCCGTCACGCATGTACCGCCCTCTGCTCTCCCTCTGACCTAAATCCCTCCCCTGAACTTGACCCGATCATGATCAGGGACAAGTTCTATAACCGAACCAGTCCCCCCCCCAAAAAAAAGATACAGCTTAAAGTCTGCTTTCAAAAGACCACACCACGGGGCATTTGCCCCTCAACGGGTGTGGAAGCCTCGGATTTGATTGTGAAAGGATCGGGGCCAATATGAACTTCCCGTGGTTAATCCAGGTCTGATCTGGGGTAAAAGGTATCTGAATGACCCCTCAGTCTCAAAATGTGAATCAGCACTGGAAACCATGTGATTTTTGGTGACTTTTTTACTTGCTTATTCAAGAAGAAATTAGAAAAGAGGCATCATAGTGTGGAAGCACCAGTTTGTCATTTGGGGATATATGTATATGCAGTCTGAGCCATTCTTCTGTTTGATGCTAATTTGGAAGTTACTCCACAGTGGTTCATGTTTTAAAAAGGCTTCTCTTTATCTCTTGTTACATGCAGCCTCGGTCACTGAAAGGTAGACGGGAGTGAGGCTAGAGGTGGACTGAATTTAGTACATATAGTGGTGATGTTCTACCCAAATCTGTAGCAGAAAAATCTGTTGTGCAATACTAGCTCCTGGGAGAAATAACTGGACTGCTGTGGACGCAGAAATTGTTAAGGAATTGCAACATGGGACATACAGTAGAAGAAATAAAAACTGTGAGTAAAGTCACTATGACAAGCAAGAGCAATTAAGAAGCCACACAGGTGAAAAAGCTAATGTAATTTGGAAGACTTGAATGCCAAGGACAGAATTATAGAGTGTACAATTGAAAAACCTGAGCACTTAAGTGTACAAGGTGAGATGATGAAATTCTTAAGTATGGGGGAACTATGTGAACCAATCAAAATGAATGTACACGCCCACTGGGTGGAAACTGACTAAGTGGGTGATGTTTAACAATGGCTATAAAATTGCTATGGTTGCCTATGATTTGTGGAGTAGTGTGGGTAGTTGGAGTAAATTGGAGTAGTTGTGGATAGTTGGAGTGTTTGGAGATATTGGAGATTGTAGAGATTGTGAGGGCATATAGTATTGTATATAGTAGAATAAAGTAGATCTTTTATATAAGACTACTGAGTTGTCTGGTGTCTGAGTGAAGATACAAGAGCCAGCAGGATCCTGGAGAAGTTTGGAGACTTCTGAGGAAGAAGAGTGAGAAGGTGGGAGAGTTGGTCAGGGTCTTCAGCCTATTCTCTGAAACTCTGCTGCTTTGGAAGAAAAGCATTAACCACTGACCAAAGCTGGTCAGCTCCGTGCATACAAGGTGGTGAGTTAAAGCCAGAGGTGAAGAGCTACAACTCCCATCATCCCTGACAGAAAATGCCTTTGGGCATTACATGGCTTATGGACTGCATTTCTCTAGCAAACAAATAACCCCCCCTAAAAAAACCCAAAATAATAATGCACCTATATGCCACACCTTTGTCCCCATATATAATAAAAGTACTTTAAGCACTTTGTACTTTGAGTACTTTGTTTGAACCAACGTCAAACTTGGTTGTTCTTTTTAACCACTGAGAGTTAACATTCATTCACATCTTAATAAAGAATATAATAATATAGAACAAATGCAATTGCTTTAAACATCAAAGTCAGTAAAACTTAAATAACTGTCAGCAACTATCAGTAATTAGTAGTCTTGGGGGGAAATGAATGTTTTCAGGTAAGATCTGCAGGTGGCTTTTTTGAAGATTAGGGAGGGAAAATAATATGTTTTTGTTTCTATTAGAATTTAAGAGAAGTTCCATCTCATCACTAGTTGACTAGTTATGTTGTAGCACCTGTTTTAGAGAGATATTCTTCAAAATTTATTGGCAGAGAAACAGTGTTGGGCAGTGGGGGATTTTGATGCTGATTTTTTTTCAAGCTGAATGTAAAATGCAGCCTGTAAAGAATAAATATTCCAGGTATTTATTTTAAAGGTGGGGTTGGTACATGGCTAAAACAACAATAGACCTGTTTTTGTGTGTTTACATGAGTGCATGTCCATGCATGGGTCGAGGCCATAGAGAAAGATTAAGATTCACAAGAAGGCTAAAAGCCCTGTTTTGTGATCTATTCAGTATTAAGCTGCAAAAATATTAAGCTGCAAAAAATATTTTGTGCTTTACAGTAAGCAGAGATATAGGTACCCATGAGGAAAAACTGTATAGTGTTAAGGTCTTATTTTCACCCTTCTTAGGCCCTGTACAGATGGGCCAAAAAGCATGTACTCAGTATGTGCTAGGGTTGCCTGGGAACATCCTTTTCAGATGATCCCTAACCCTAGTACGTACTCAGTACGTCAAAATGGTGGCGCCCTGTCTACATGGGCACCACCATTTTGACATAATGGCCATGTCGTGTCCAAACGGTGCGGCGTGGCCATTACATGCTGGCACCGCTGAAGGGCACTTGTGGCTGTGTATCGCTGGTGTGGCCTTTACACGGCCATGGCAGCGATACTGAAGAGAAAGGGGCCGAGTGGCCCCTTTTTCCCTTTCCCCGCAAATGTCGGGGTGTCTTTGGGGCATGAAGCCCCAAGACACCCCTTTCCAGGCTGCAGGGAAGTGGCGTTTTGCCACTTCCCTGTGGCCTGGAAAAGTGGCGGATCGGGGCCTCCAGGGCTGCCACTGTGGCAGCTCAGGCCCCAATCCGTCAAGGAAAGGGGCAGGTGCAGGCCACCCCAAAGGAGCAGTCTGTATCCCGCCTTAGATTCTGCTTACGGTCACAATTACAATATGCCATGGTGTAGAGAAAGGTAGAGTCTATAAGAGCAAGGGAAAAGTTCTCCATATAAGCTATATGTTCCTGTATAATATAACATAATGCCTATACAGTGCTTCACATTTTATTTGATATAGGACACAGGTAATTTCCCTTGCAATGTGCCAAAAACTGGCACTATATTTGTGTCATATTATTATTGTATTCACACTGTTTGGAACTCATCCTAGAGCAGCAACTGATACCTCATGGACCAGCACTGACCAACAAACCATTACTTCAGTAGCACTGGTCTACAGTGACTGGCGACAGTTGTCCAGAATTTCAGAAAGGATTCTCTCTCTCTCTCTCTCTCTCTTTTGGAAAATGCCAGGGACTGGAACATTTAGCATGCAAATTCAGTATACTAGATACATGCCAATTTACATTCTATCTTCTTAATTTGCTCTGGAGTTCATACGGTTGTATAAACCTGATGCTAGAAGATTTTCATATATTATTTTTATTCTGATACTGCTAATATTGCATACAGATTGGTTTTGATTTTTTTTGGAGGGGGGGGAAACTGTTTTGTTCTACTAATTTTCTATTGCTTCTCTTCTTCCAAGAAGACAATGGGTGGGTTCAAAGGTAATGGTAAACATGGTTAGCAATGCAAGAAAGAGCATTGTGCTCCTGCTTTCTTTTGTATATACTACTTTGCTTAATTATATTCTCTTTCTTACTATTTGTAATTTGTCAGAATGGATGAGCTTTGGTTTGTGCTTATCCTCCCATTTTGGCTTGAAATCCTTTGTTGGAAATCAAATATAATAATAATAATAATAATAATAATAATAATAATAATAATAATAATAAATTTATTTCTAGCCCGCCTTTCCATGAGATCAAGGCGGGTTACAACATCATAGAGCAACAAACGATAAATATCAACAATACAATATAAAACAAAATCAGAGATTAAAACAAGGAATTAAAAACACAGATTAAAAACATAACAAAAACTAGCCAAAGTGCAGGTGCAAAAGGAGGGGGAGGGGGAGAAAAAGCAATTACAACTGGGGGAAAGCTTGTTCGAAGAGAAAGGTTTTGAGTCTCTTCCTGAATTGGTCGAGGGAGGGGGTCGAGCGGAGCTCTTCGGGAAGCGAATTCCATAACTGTGGGGCTGAGATAGAAAATGCCCTCTGTGCAGTTGTAGAGCGTTTCAAGGGTGGAACCCTCAGAAATTGCTTCCCGGTTGACCTGAGTGTGCGGGGCGGACTATATGGGGAGAGGCGGTCCTCCAAGTACCCTGGGCCCAAGCCATTTAGGGCTTTATAGGTTATAACCAACACCTTGTATTGTGCCTGGAAGTGAATAGGCAGCCAGTGTAGATCTCGCAGAACAGGTGTTATATGGCTGGACCTGGAACATCCAGTGACCAGTCTGGCTGCCATGTTCTGCACTAACTGAAGCTTCCGGGTTTGGTACAAGGGTTGCCCCATGTAGAGCGCATTGCAGAAATCCAACCAAGAGGTTACCAGAGCGTGTACCACCGTTTCAGGGTCCTCCCGTACCAGGTAGGGTCGCAGCTGGCGTATCAGCCGGCAGCTGATACGCCTGACCGTCGCATCCACCTGAGATGTAAGGTGGAGCAACGAGTCAAAGAGCACCCCCAGACTGCGAACATAGTCCTTCAGGGGAAGCGTCACAGCAGGCTTATGACAATATGAAGGCGGGGGAAGGGGCGTGCTGGTGGGAGTGGCACGCATATAGCCGGCCTGCCTGGCTTCCTTCCCCGTCCCACCCCTGTGCCTGCCTCGGAGGAACTGTGTGTGCTGCTGTTGTTGTTGCCGCTGTTGCTGCCGGGCGCCTCCCTGGGCGGAGAGGACACCAGCGCAGTTGCGCATCGCCACAGGGAGGACGCCTTCAGATTGGACCATCTGCCACAGCCATTTTGTCCTGTGGGGGGGCAGGCACTGAACTGTGCCCCGGCTAGCGTGTTGTGTATTGTTGTTGTATTTTTATTGTTGAGCTATTTGTCGCTGGCTGTATTGAGATATGTATTGTTAAATGCTATTGCTGTGTATTGAGAAGTGTATTAATATGTATTGTATGAGATATGTATTGTTTTATTTTCACTGTTGAACACCGCCCTGATGTTTCGAAGGGCGGTATATAAATAAACCTTATTATTATTATTATGAATAATTGTTTCCTGATAGGGCATAATGGCAACCACTGGTTCTTATGAAAGATAAAATAACTCAGGAGCTTGTGAGGAAGCATCTGAGCACAACACTCATTCACATAATAGTTGTCACAGGTCCATTCATAAAGATATTAGATAACAAAAGGCACAATACAGACTCCAGGAATATTTAACTTCCATCCCTTGTTAAATCTAAGTTAACTTCCATCCCTTGTTAAAACATCCCAAATATTTCTATTCTCTCCTTTATAAGATGGTATGTCCCTTGACTCTTTTTCACAGCAAGCTTTGATGGGGGCATCCTTAAATATTATAGTGTATATTATTCTTTTTTATTCTACTATACTGGGATTTTAGTTTCCCTGTATATGCATGTCTTCAGTCCAAAAATCTTTTTTAGCTTCTGGTTGTTTTTTTTTTTTAAATCTTGAATAATGACATTTGTCTTTAGAGATTAGTTTCATAGCTCATTACTCATGTATATTTCAAGTGAACTGCTTCTAATGTTCATTTCTCCATTGCATCTGTTACCTGAATTGGCTAGATTATCTTTTGTAGACAATAAAGAAGTCTCCAGATTCCCATATCTATAAAACAACAGGATTCATATGGAAAGAAGAACAAGTATGGACTCACCTGGCACAATTTTAACAAACGATCTGTGAAAAAATACACAACGATTTGCTGAAGGTCTCAGTTGGGGTACCATAGAAATACAAAAGCTTTATGTAACTGCAGTTTTCAGAGCAGATGCAACAGTGGACATTAAAAGCCTTTCATGCTTTTGTGAATTGGCTTTTTATAGGTCGAAAAGGGGTTAGTATGTTCATTCTATCATCACATAAAAGGGGATTGTGGTTTTTTCCCCCCTAAGGTTAAAGTATGTAAAACTTTTCATCTGGAATTGCAAAGTAACCTAGGATGCAAACAGATAGATTTATTATAAAGAGCTCATTATGGATCTGTAGTCACCCTTTTATGGTTGCAACATTCTTATATGTTTTGCCTTTTTCCAGGAGAAGCCACCTCTGCAATCTACTCATATGACAATTTCAAGCAATTTGTATTCATTTCTTTCCAGTTTGCTGTGCATAGTCCTAATTGTCTGGTATCACTAAACCGCCCCAAACCACATTCTTTCACTACTTCCCCAGATGGCTGGGGCATGCTGATTTGCTGGCTATTATATGATTATATAACAATCATAGAATCTTAGGCCTGTTACAGACTACCAAAATAAAGCTGCTTCGGGTCTCTTTGGAGGTATGCTGTTTAAATGATGCATGCATCCAAAGAATCCGGAAGCTGCACCAAAGCTGCACTCCAGTGCTTAGGAATGGAGTGTGGCTTTGGCGCGACCTCCAGACTCTTAGGACCCATGCATCATTTAAATAGCATACCTCCAAAGAGACCCGAAGCACCTTTATTTTGGCAGTCTGTAACAGGCCTTAGAGTTGGAAAAAGTTTCAAGGGCCATGTAGTCCAACCTTCTGAAAGAAGCCCACCTAAGTCAAAGAAGAAAAGTCCACCTGCTGCCCCAAGACAGTCTAATCTTTGTTCTTACATGTAGAGAGATCTTGTAGCACCTTTGAGATTAACTGAAAGAAAGAAGTTGGCAGCATAAGTGTTCTGCCAACTTCTTTCTTTCAGTTAGTCTCAAAGGTGCTTCAAGATCTCTCTTCATACTGATTCTACAAACTAACACGGCTATATCTTTGAATTCTACCACTGTTCTTACAGTGTTTAAGTGGAATCTCTTTTATTTTAATTTGAATCCTTTGCTTCGTATTCTAGTGTCTGGAGCAGCAGAAACAAACTAGCTACATGGTATCCCATTTAGATATTTAAAGACAGGTATCACTCTTCAGAAAACCATTCCTTGCATAAAGAAAGCAATTTGATACTTCTTTAACTGCCATGCATCAATGCTATAGAATCATGGCATTCCTAGCTTGTTGTGACACCAGATTTCTCAGAGAAAGCTAAATATTTCATAAAACTCCAAATCCTAGAATTCCAAACCTTTGAGCTATAGCAGTTAAAACTGTGTCAAACTGCATTATTTCTGTTGTTCAGATGCAGCCCTTGTCTTTTGCCTGGAAGTTTTTCCACTAAAAGCAATATTTTTCCTTTTTTTTTTTTTTTTTTTGTGGTGATGGTGGGGCTATTTGCCATCATGTCAGCTTTGACTCATGACCACTTCATAAATGAAAGACCTCGAACAGTTGTGGTCATCCTGATGTTTTGAAAAACTCAGGGCTATAGCTTCTTTTATTCAATAATTCCACATGCTTCTTTTCCTACTGCCTTCCACTTTACTGAACATTATCATGTTTTCTAGTTTGGGTCATTAAATAAACATTGCTTTTGCATGGTAAAGGTAATAGTAAAGGTAAAAGAAAAGGTAGGGGGCAGTGCTCATCTCTGTTACTAAGGCAAAGAGCCAGTGTTATCTGAGGACTACTCTGGTGGTCATGTGGCCAGCATGACTGCACCAAATGCTGTTACCTTCCCACCAAAGTGGAACCTATCTATCTACTTGTATTTGCATGTTTTCGAACTGCTAGGTTGGCAGAAGCTGGGACTAGTGACAGGAGCTCACCCAATCATGCAGCACTCGGGCCTTGAATTGTCAACCTTCTGATCTGATCTTCTGATTATTAGAATTGGTGTTTTAACCACTAAGCCACCACATCCTCTTGCATGGTAGGGTAGCTGAATAAATGTTCACATGGGTTAACAGGGGTTTGTGGCTAAGAACCATTGGATATGGAGATGGATATTGCAGATATAAATATGTATTTTTGTGTTAGTGGGAAAACAGAGCTTACTTCATGGTGAATGTAAATGTAGGTACATTACTTTTTTAAAAAATAACTCCCATATTTTAAAACACGACTTGGGTCTCCAGATACTTCTGCTCCCCCTCC
The DNA here is from genome assembly GCF_019175285.1 of Sceloporus undulatus. Classification (NCBI taxonomy): domain Eukaryota; kingdom Metazoa; phylum Chordata; class Lepidosauria; order Squamata; family Phrynosomatidae; genus Sceloporus; species Sceloporus undulatus. The sequence continues at coordinate 291,913,745 of NC_056522.1, read as the reverse complement.
TCCAGGTTTGGCAATCCATGCAGCCAAGGCTCAGGAAATTAGTCCTCTCATCCTGCCAAAGTACCCCTCTACAAACATGGATTGGTAAATCAGGGTTGGGAATAGTGTGCTGTTCTAGTCACATACAGCCCCTGGATCTGATCCAAAACACACTGAAGAAACAAATCCAGTTTGAAACTGCCTTAACTGCCCTGGTTGAATGGTAGAAAATTCTGAGAACTGTAGGTTTGTGAGACATTTACTTTCTCTTTCAGAGAGCTCTGATGCCACAATAAACTATAGTTTCCAGAAATCTCTAGCACTGGGCCAGAGCAGTTAAAGCAGTCTCAAACTGGATTAGTTCTGCAGTGTGTTTTAGACCCCTGAAGCCCTACATCATTCCACCGATGCTACAAACCCCTAAATTAAAAAAGGGTGATTTTTGGATATTTTTTGCCCCCAAACAATACAGAACACCGCCCCGCCCCCCAACCAGAGCCTCAGATATCACCTACATGTTTCAGTAAACACTCCTCCTATCCTGCCTCCATTTTCTACTTAAAAGAACCTTCACCCTCTAGTGTAAGTATGCTGGTAAGTTTTATATGATGCCAGTAGTTCAGTACCACCTCAGCCATGGCTGCAGTGCAAATGGATTATGACATTGTTTGGACAAAAAAGGATGGGCATTGTATAATAACAATTTTCCTTGGAAGCAGGAAGAAGTGTGTGTGTGTGTGTAAACCATTAATATTTATATATTTTATTGATATTTCAGACTACACACTCAGGGGCTTTTTGTTTTGTTCAATGAAAAATTCTGTAGAGATGCTTTGTGTTTTAACAGTATTACACTATTCATAATAAAGCAAACAGATAGGGCTCTACATACATGGGACTCATGAGCATTTCTGATTTTTTTTTCTTGTTCATAACAGAGGCAATGTAATCCACAATCAATGCACACAGTTGAGAATTGTGTGCATGGTTGTAAAACAAAAGCATTGTTTCAAACATAGTTCCAAATTATGACTTGTTCTGTCATATTACTTAATATTTCTGAAAGTGATTCTTTCAGTGCACAAATTTTATATTTTTTCTAGAAAAAATTTCTTAGGCATTGTCTATGAAGATTTTCATACCAGCACTTAAGCGCTGGTAAATTGTTGCTGAAACATTGAGGAAGTACACGTGTGTGAAAGCCTGGAGTGCTTCCTCAACATCAGGGAATTGTTGGTTCCCCTCCAGTGCCACTGAATCATTTGGGGAGAGGAAATTTCCTCTGAACGGAAACTCGGAGGAAATTCCCTCTCCCTGAACGATTCAGTGATGCTGGAGGGGAGCCAACAATTCCCTAACATTGAGGAAGTGCATCAGGCTTTCACACACACATTCTTCCTCAATGTTTCAGCAACGATTTACCAGCGATTTCCCCACAAGTACGCACTGGTGTGATAACCTTCTATGTTAGATTATTTTCATAAAGTACCATAATAGGTATTGTGTTTTATTCTACAAAACTCTAGATTCATCAAGAAACAGCCATTGGAATTCAAATAATATTTTAAGACAGTCTGTATGTTGTTATTAGGACCAATAGTTCGTGCAGCTAATGGTGCCTAACAGTTATGTGTGCTACTCTTTTTGATCTGACATTCACCTCTTCAGAGAGATAACTATGTACTTAGTATTCCATGTCACTACCTATAAATAGGAAAAGGAAAAGAATACAGTAGGAAAATAGCATGTGGAAATTGTGATCTAAATGAAGATGCATTCCTTGATCTAGTCAGAGGCTTATGTACTTATATTGGCTTATAGAAAACTTCCACATGTATAATACCACCTGGATTCTAAATTAAGCATCTTTTATATTCTGATGAAGTACCATCAGATTAGTGTCACTTGGGACCTATCAAATTTTTGTTGAGGTAGTGAAGGAGGAAAGGTAGAAGACATTTATTACCACTTGAACCACCAATCAATGCTATTGCCTGTTTACCTGGTCTTTGTTTTGCATCAGCTGTCACAGATGGCCCACATGTAACTGCCTTGGGGAATATATGTTTTGGTAATTACAGTCATCCTTTCCCTTACATGGGGGATCCGTTCCGCCCCCCCCCCCCCGTGTAAGAGAAAAACGTGGATGCTCAAGCCCCATTCAAATGAATGAGGCTCGTGTGCAGGGTGACGTGGTAGTGGTGTGCAGGGTGCACACCAAAGGAGCGCATACCATTGTTTTCTTCCGGTGCGCAGCTCCCTTCCTTCGGTGCAGCTTCCAGCATATGCTGGAAGCTGTGTAAAACGTGCCCGTGTATGACGCAAGTGCACTGTACTTCATTAGGGGATGTTTACCTTCTGGAGATACTGTGATCCTTGATAGTGGTTTTTTTTAATTTGCAGTCATGATTTTAGTCATATTGGGAATTGCAAATTAGATGGTTTCCAAGCTCTCAGGGTACAGCTGCCCCCACCCCCACTTTCTATCCTGAACTTAATCTTCTCTTGACTAATGAGCTCAAAAGATTGGCAGCTCCGCACCACCCATCTTCGCCCTGAGATGGTGCTACAGCACCGATGTGCTGCCAAAAATAACCTGCCTAGAGTGGCTTCTTTTTTGCAGCGCTGCAATGCCATGATGCCACTTCCTGCCAGCAGTGTCTGGATGCTGTGCAGCACTTACATCATCATGGCGGCCCCCATGTGGATGAGAGGCAGCCATGATGGTGCTGCCACTGCATGCTAGGGTTTGGCAGTGTGCAGTTGCTGCACACTCCCAACCCTAATTTTGGCCTGAGGACGGTGCTTTCCACCCATCTGTATCGGGCCTAAATTTCTATCTGTTGAGTAGCAAATTTACTATTCAAAACATTAAAGTAACCATATACGTATTAACACTTTTGTAGTCACTCCGTTGTAGAAACCCACTGGGTGACCTTGGACAATGCTCACTCTGGGTGCATCCATGCCATAGAAATAATGCAGTTTGACACCGCTTTAAGTTTTGTAGTTCCATCCTATGGATGGGTCATCATAAGTCAGAAATGACTTCAAGGCACACAAGTCATTCCTCATCATTAAGCAGCATAAACTGTTGGCTTCCCTTACCAATCTGCAATTGAAGAAAAAAGCTTTCTGGTCAGGGTGCCCAGGTATGGTTAAGATGTGTGGTCCATTCACATAACACAATTATAGCACTATTATTTCATTTTAACTGCCATAGTTCAACCCTATGGAACCATGGGATTTGTAGTTTAGGGAGGAGTATTTAGAATTATTAGTCAGAATGATCTAGTGGCTTAAGTGATAATAAAACCCCAGAATTCCATTGGATGGACCCATGGTAGTTAAAATGGGGAATACTTGTGGTCCAACTGTATGGTGTGCATGGGCCCCATGTATTTTATGTATTTTACTTTTTTAAAAAAGGTTTTAACTATGTTATATATCTTAGGCCCTGTACAAATGGGCCCGAAAGGGTGGGCTGGGGCCACCTTTCATTGCTGCACAGCAGCGCCACAGCAAACAAATTGTGTGGTGCTGCTGTGCACCAAAAAAAGGAGCGCTAAAAAGTGGCTCCTTTTTGTACTGCTGCAAGCAGCCTGCGGCGGCATGAACACATAACTGCTGCACTGTTCCATTTGGTCACAGTGCAGCAGCGACATCATCACTATGCGCGCCATCTATACGACACTGCGCAGTGATGACGCCCTACTCACATGCTAGGTTTTTGGTGTGTGTGGATGCTCCACCCTGAGGCAACCCTAGTACGTGATGAGGGCATCATTTAGGGTCCGTTTGTACCAGGCCTTACTTATGTTTTAATATTATTTTAATTAATTTTCAACTTTTGTAATTAATGGTTTAGAGTTTTATCCTTTTCAAATTAATATGTCAAACTGAATCTCATTTTGGGAGAAAGGTGAGATATAAATAGGGATGTAAAGAATATTCTCCAAAATTTGAAAATTAGGAGAAATATGCCTAATTCGACAATTTCGATAAAATTTTAGAGAGGAGAAATTCTGAGCAGTTCTCAATCAATGAGTAAGAATCTTGACTGTTAGTCATTTCGAAATGAAGGGAAGAAACTTTTCAGCTGACTCAGATGGCCAGGATTTGCATATTTTGTGTAAGAATAGCTACCATTCATCCTGGAGGCTATTTCCTTTGTTAGGGTGATTTGCTCCAACTGTAAAGCACATACATGCAACATTACACTTTCAGCTGCTCTACAGTTTGTGTGTGTGTGTGTGTATGTGTGTATGTATATGTATGTATATATATATATACACACACACACACACACAAAGATGTGTGTGCAAGCATATACATGCAGCATTACACTTTCGGCTGCTCCACAGTTTGTGTGTGTGTGTGTGTACACATATAAATACGGCTTCACACTTTTGGCAGTAACACTATAAGTGTGTGTGTGTGTGTGGATATTCTGCACTCTCCTTGCCCTTGCCAATTATTATTGTTGTTGTTGTTGTTGTTGTTGTTGTTGTTATTGCATGAACTTGACATCACCATGGGAGAGGTGCAGAGTTGGATCCCATGTATTCCTTCATAGCAGAAGGGGGTTGGACTGGATGGTCCTTGAGGGTCCCCTCAACTCTACCATTTCTTGTTGGGGCTTCACAGTTTATTTGTTGAGACTGGGCTCCCCCCCTTTTGTGTGTGTGCCTTCAGCTTTTTTTAAAGCATAGGAATGACTTTAAACCTCTGCCAAACTTCCTTTTGACATGGTAATTGAGTTTGAAATTCAAAGTAATTAGCGTAATTATTCGACTTGTCTTTTATTGTCATTCAGAGAAATCTGTGAAAAATATTTTGCTGGCTGCTGAGAAGAAATCACCCTTTGAAAGGGGGATTTGTGGAACGAATATTTTTTAAAGAAATTCTCCTCAAGGTCTCAATGAACGAGAAGAAAAACATGGGTTTCTCCAATCACTAGATATAAATTCAATATGTTAATAAATAAAACTTTCTTCTTTGAGCTGGAGCAGAATAAGCCAAGATGTCAAACCATATGTTGAAGTCAGTTTAATATTCTGCATTGCCCCAGAACTAGTAACCTTGCTTTTCAATTTAAGCTTGACAGCATTAACAGTTACCAAATAAAGATGAAAAGAATGGGGAAAGAAGCCAAGAGAACAGTCCAAGGTGACCAATCACTATGATATCCTGCCCATTGAGCAGAACACCATTTGCACAGCTAGACACACAGAATCATGTTTAATATGCAGCTATCCTGAACTTAATGGAAACAGACCAAGGTGAAATCATGTGTTTTCCTAGCAGGAATCATACATTGGGTTAACAGTGTTGAGGCAAGGGACATAACTAAGCCACCAGTGATAAAACTCAGGATGCCAGGAGAGCACAATGAGGACACTGGGCACTGTGTTACTATGTTATGTCTTAACCTATACAGCAGATAGGAAGCTCAACTGAATAATAGTGGCATAAATAGAATATGTTCCCCAAGTGGAACCTTTTAGCCGAGGGATTTAAAGCAGCTGGCATTATGTAACTTGACACGTATCAACAGAGGGATAACCTATTTGGCATGGCCATTTGGTATTAGAATTGGCCAAATGCAGATGACTAGAGATGAGAACAGAGAGACAGGAAAAAGTGGCTTGATCCTGGGTTATCTGAAAGCAGACCAAAACTCTGCTGTATGCAAGGCCTGCTCTCAAGGCGGGCTGAACATCCATGGGTTGTCTGCACAATCAGTTGTCAAGCCGTGCCATTGGTTAGGGGTTTTTTTGTTGCCTCCCCACCATGTATGTACACAATCACACAAATGCACTGCCAGTGACCCTCCCTGATTAACCCATTTTCCCACTCAGATGCCATTTCATTGATGCTCACCCATATGACCATCCAGATAGTTGCACATGTGATGCATCACCTGTACAGTGCATTGTGCCGTGACCTGCCCAGTGATATATTGGCAAAGCACAATCATGGAGGGTCCCCTATTTATAAATAATGATAATAATAATAAAATAAATAAAACTTTTATTTATATCGCTCTCTTCTGCAGTAAGACAGTCAGAGCGGATCACACTAAAACGTCCACATACAACATAATACATAAAATTACAATATCCCCCCCTTAAAAAGAATTAAATATATTACAATTAAAAGAGTTTTAAAATCAATTTATAATAAAGATAACATAGGCAGAGTAGTAGTAAATACATGGTGTGAGGGGGTAATCAATTTGTGGCCAAGGAATTTATTTGGGAAAGGCCTTCCAGAAGAGATCCATCTTGATAGCTACCTGATTTGTACATGTTGCCATTATACCCTTGCATTATTGACAATTGTGTGTTTACTTTTCTGTAGTCCCATAATGGCACCAGGCAGTTTATATGCAGATGCGATGATGCACATTTTCTGCCTTGAGTCAGAGTATTCCAGCTTGTTTTTTTTGCTCTGGTTTTTAGTTCTGGAGCATGGCTTCCTTTTGCTTTCCACCTAGTTTCGCCTCATGCATAATCTAAACAGCTCACTCTCAAAGAGGTTAAAAGCCACTTTATTTGGCCAGTGTGGACTACCCCAGGTCTTCTTTTCCCCTGGTCTCTTATTTTGTAGCAATTTGATAGTAACTAAAAATTTAGCAGTAAGTCTATGAGAAGTTTGGGGAAAGTGTAATTAGTATCTCTTGCTTCTACTTTATATTCATTGGTGATTGGTAATAGAGTTGCTACGCTTTATAATTTGCTCTCCCCTGTATGTTTTTAAATCATGAAAAATGTAGATAGAAGAGCATAAGATAATTAAGATGTACAGCTGTTCTACTTTAGCTGTCATGGCTCCATCCTGTGGACTCCTGTACTTTGGTGAGGTATTCAGGCTGGTCTGTACAAAAATTTTGGGCCCTCATCAAATTACAAATCCCAGGATTTTGTAGGATAAGTCATGGAAATTAAAGTGGTGTGAAACTGATTCATTTCTGTAGTGAGCATACACCGATATTTAAGCATAACAGAAAATAGGGAAGTGAAGATACTGAACATTGGATATTTTTTAAAAAAAATTGAGGGAAAAATTGAAATATTTGGTCAGTTAAGTTACATAGGCTGGAAGAAATACTTGGGCGTAACGTTCCAGCTATTACAAACAATCTAAAGTTTCAAACAAAAGAAAGATATATAGAAGCATTTTAAAAAAAAGCCAAGAGGCTGAACTAATAAAGAAAATTTGGGAATAGTTAGAGCTGGTAAAATTGACTGTATAATGAAAAGCCTATAGCAAAATAAACCAAAATATGCAGAAGTAGGATTGGGTGATTGTATATATAGCAAGGAAACTAGAAAGCATTGCAAATGAATTTATCACTGTCTGATAAGAAGAACTAGTTGAAGACACAAATATTTACATTTAGTTTTCTGACATGTTGGAAATAGCTTCTGTTGAACAGTATAATAATATACCATAATGTAAAGCTTTCAGGAGAGTGGGGACAACAGATATGGAAGAGAGGAAACCATGTTGCCCAAATCTTTGACTAAATGCTGTTGCTACAATCTGGAGGCCCTGTTGTTTGTCTTCTGCTTGTAGAGATCCTGTCTATGGAATCAAGAAAATCAAAGTATTAGCTATTCACTTACCCACACATCTACACACATACACAGAGTGCAAAAGAAAGACAGTGTCACCATAAGCGAGAGTATTAAACTTGTAAATATTCTGAATCCTGTTGCTTTTTGCCATTTACCTGTAAGTCAAAGCTAAAATAAATTAGGGAAGTCACAGATTATAGAAGGTTGATATTTAAAGTATGAATTAAGACTTAAATTAAACAGATTAGCATAAAATGTCATAGGTGAATAGAAGTATTATTAGTTTAAATGCAATCTTTTCCCAATCAGTGAAGGAAAATCCAGTTTGTTGTAGCATGTTCTAGATTTAACATGAGATTTACTGGATTTAGCCAATACATTTTCTAGCTCAGTTTTGAGGGGGAGTTGGAACACTTCTATGAAGATGTTGCATATGGTGTATAGATGGTATTAAGGTTTACAGGCTTTCAACCTTTCTATTTTACTAAAAGAGCCTATTGAAGCATTTTTAAAATGGAACTCTGTTTTTCCAATTAATATTGACTTTTTTAGAGCATGTAAATGTTACATTTTGTATTCCAGCACCCAGAATACCACAGCCAATGCCATTCTAGCTGGGAAATTCTAGGAGTTGAAGTGTAAAAACCAAAGTTTTCCAAGCTCTGAACTTTGCTATGTGGGGCTGAAAATTTCATGGAAGATAGATTGACTGAGCAGTGTTGATATTTTTTAAAATCTTCATAGACTCTTGAGTATTGATTACTGTACAGTTTAAATTACAGTACAGTACACTTTAAATCAATTACAACATCAATTAAAATGTGTTTCAGAAGGTCATATCGCATGTCAAAGGAAATGCATATTTCCTCTCAGTGCAATACTTTCCTTCCACAGCAGTAATTCCATCAAAACACTATGTGAGAGCAATCAGATTTGCAAATAAAGCTCATACCTACCTGGCTAATGACCAGTTACAAAACAAAAGCAACCTAATTGCTAACATGTGGAGTGAAGCCAGCTCATGCTTTTTCCTTAAGGCAGGTCTGATAATATGTGAAATATATTTTGTAGCATAAATTTCTTTGGATTGTTGTGTTACTACTACTACTAATACTAAAAATAATAATATCACAATTACAGCATAAACACACACGAGTTTTCACTGAGATATTGTAGTGTTTGGCGTGCAATTTCTTATGGACATATTGGCCACAAGGGCCAACAGAATGGAAATAGCCTTGGTGTCCCCAAAATGTTCTGGCATACATAGCAATAACACTAGAGGCACTTTCCCTTTTTGCATTTGCAACCTGATGAGTTCCTAAATGATGCACTTCCTCCAGGTACAATTTTTCAAGATAATCCAGAAAACCTCTTGAAAGGTTCAATTTAGGGTTGTTGTACGTAGGAAACAACTTGAGGATACACAACAACAACAGCAAATGTGTAATAGAACACAATTTGGTTGTGGTTTATGAAATAACAATCCTAAAGATCAGCATGTGCATTTCTTACCACCATATATTTTTATGCTACAAAATATATTTCACATATTATCAGAAAGTAGGCCATCTCCCAGATACTCTGGACTAGAGATGGTATTTTAAAGACATAGCTCCTAAACACACTGCAGAAAATAGTCCTGTTTGTGACTGCTTTAACTGTCCTGGCTCGGTGCTAGGGAACTATGGGACTTGTAATGTATTGTGGCACCAGAGCTCTCTGAAAAAGAAAGGCTAAATGCCTCACAAAACTACAGTTCCAGGAATTTCCCAGCACTGAGCCAGGACAGTTAAAGTGGTCTCAAACTGGATTAGTTCTGCAGTGTGTTTTGGATGATACTTACCAACAAAGGCATTGCAGCATGTACTGTGAGCTGGTTTTAATGAGATGTTATCCATAGTGTTGAATTCTTATGCTGTTCTTTGGTGATGCTTTTGTTTTAACACAGTAGTCTTTTACTTGGTTTGAAATATGTGCACAATCCCAAAAGGATTTATCCCCTTCCACTGAAAAGCTGACCTAAAAATCTTTTAAGTAAATAAATAAAATGTATGGCACACTGCATTAACCTGAGGGTCAAATCTTTTTTTCATGAAAAGGTCAGAGATATCCAGTGTGTAGGCTTGTAAAAATGCAAAGAAAAAAATCTATAGTCATTTCAGTCATCACCAGCAGCATGCTATAAATTAAAGAAATTGCAAACCTTTTTGAACTTGCCATGCCCCCCCCCTAAAAAAAAATATCCAAGAAATGCTAGCCTGGTAAAGTTCAATATCATACATCCTGGAGAGTGCATGTAAGAGTTATTTCAAGAAATTACCCAGACCTGCACAAAGCATACGGTGGGTGGTGGACTATGGAAATGCCAAAGGACCAGCTTTAGTTATATGAGAAAAAGTCAGTGATTATATGTCTTGATGCATCTCCTTTGGCATTTTCCACTTTGCACCTTCTTTTCTAAACCTGCAAATAATAAATTCCATTTTTTGATTGTAGTAGTTGTTTTGGTATCATAATGACATTGTGTTACAATCACATCAAAATCTGCTTCGAACTTCACATTCCTATATCTAGCAAAGCTGTTTTCGAAGTTGTGCTTGGAAACACATGAAAGCTATAATAGTGGTCCATGAAACCCAGTGTAAAATTTGACATGATCTTCACATGTGCTGGTAGTATCCAAGGCCCAGATTTCCAATGGAGTAGTGAAAACAATGTTATGCAACTCTTTTGCAGGCCAGGGACACAATTTACAAGCTAGAGATCAAATCAACCAACAGGATGAAGATGGCACCCCTGCATAGACTACAGACAATTTAAAGGAGGTGTGTTTTGATGTTGTTTACAGCTCTGGGACCTTCTGTAGGCCGCACAAACTATCCTCAATGGCCAACAAACAAATAATCAAACAACATGAAAGTCAATAACTGTTTTTGAAAAATAGGGTTTTTTTTAAATAATGCAGAGGCGTCATCTGCACACCCACCCCACCCCTTGTTTTGCACTCTAGGTGCATCAGGGATGGCTAAAACATGAAAAGTGTACTTTACTTGCCCCTAGTAAAAAGAAAAATCGCATTAGCTTTTTATTTACTTCAATATATAGTTACAAAGTTTCTGTGTGACCTTGGGACAATGAACCGTTTCACCAAATGACTGGCTTTTGCTCATCATGAGCCATTTTCCCGTACAAAGTGCACTAGGCCAGGCAAATATATGACAACAGGTTGTTCAAGATGGGCTGGATGTGTACTGATTCTGTTCAAGATTTAGAAAACAGTAAGCCCAATACATACTGCTGGTTTGCAGCAGTCTGTACTGGGGTCAATTCTAGGGTTCTGGAGTATGCAGCATCCGCACGCTCCGGAACCCTAGAATGTATGGATGGTGCCATCTTTACATAGCACCGTCCTTACAGGGCGCACGTGAATGACACAAGCACGACGTTGTGTCTGCACCTTCGGGCTCCATGCTTGCAGCCTGGATGCATCACATTGCACCAATGATGGCGTCCCTGCGTGCCAAGAAGAACCCAGTTTTCCAGGGTTCTTTTTGGTCCGAAGGGACACCGAGCGGTTTGACCGATGCGGCATCCCTCTGGAGGAAAACTAGGCACCTCCAACTCGCCTATTTGAGGCAGTCTGGAGAGCCCCATAGTCTCCTATGCTGTTATGTCGGTACCTCTAACACCTTCCTGTCTAAGCCAGATTTGTTTGTATTTATTGCTTTATTACTAGTGAGGATTGATTGGTTTGTAGTTTAATTACATTTATTGTTCCAACTAAAGGCAGCTGGTAAAGTAAAATCTTTTTAAAACAGAAACTCATCTGTGCTCTCTTTAAATCCAGAAATGATTTAACTAACAGGCGTGCATGTTTGGGGCTCAACCAAGTAAACTGCTTTAGGCAAGAAATATAGAAGGAAAGGATATTGCTATGCTGTAGATATACTATTCCTAGTTTGGGGATGTCATACTCTTATCACTACTTGAGGAATGAGGCTAATCATGAAGGCTGGGAAGGAATTTTCTCAATAAGTATTATTATTGTTCTAGATAATTGTACGTACGAATGTTTTTCCCTAGTTTAATCCACATCTACAAACTACTTCTCAGAACAGCCACATGGCTGCTGCCCTCTCTGTCCTAGAAAATGTTCCACCAACCATTTTCCAGATGCAAACACTTGATTACTGTTTCTTTGCTTTAAGCTGAAGAGTAATGGTAACTCCTTTTGAACTACTCCAACACAGCACAATTCTCTTTCTCTCTATCTTTCTGTCTATATAAATATATAAAGAAAGGCGGGATACAGACGGGCAAAAAGGGGTGTGTTCATGACGTCATGAAGGTATAGCCTTCAGACGGCCCTTACCTGAATGCCGCCATGAACATGCCGCCCGCATGCCCCAATCGGGAAGAAGCAGCATTAAAAAGGTGCTGCTTTTCCCTGCTTCTTTTCTATATAGTGCGCAGCTGCGCATCTCCGTCTGTAAGCTGCTGCACTGGTACTCCAGAATTGCTACGCCGCTAATTTAAATTGCCCATTTAAAAGCTCCGTGTCTGCTGCGTCGCATAATGAGTCGAGGTCCTGGAACATGCGCAGTTTGCAGTCAGGCTTTAATTGCAGCGTCAGCTGCCATGCAGGTGTGGAAGCTGCAGCACAGCTGCAGCACATTTTAAGACTCGTAACCCTAATGCTAACCCTAACCCTAACCCTAGAGCTGCATGTACGCATGCACTGCTAGAATCGTGGAAAGTTTGGAATTTAAAGTGCACCCCTACACACATTCCTGCACCATTTTCACCTAACAATAAAAAAACGCTAAAACTTTAAATATTTACATATGTACAAGGGAGGTGATGTGGGATGGCAGGGGGACAGCGGTGGCAGCGGCGACAGCTGTGACTGTGCATTGCAGATTCAGCAAGAGCGCGGGGACCAAAGGAGAGGAGGCATCCATGATGCTGGTGACATTGGCAATGTGCAAGCGGACAAAGATGCCAACACCAGCTGATCACCAGCTGGCAGGAGACCACCTTTGTTCGTGGCCAGGGCGGGGGAAAAAGTTTAAAGGGGCTTGGGTGCTTTAAATGTGCACATATGCTTTCTGCCGCCGGTGCTGAGCGCCGCAGCTGCGCAGCTGCGCATCCACCAGCCGGCAAAAGAAAAAAAAAAGCCCCGTTTTTGGCCGCCCGTGAGGAAGCTGCCTCTCTCTTTGCGGCGTCCTCCAAGGCGGCGGTATGGAAATTGCGGGTCAGAAACGGCCCCAGGTGAGGCGTCTTTACTGCCCCCCATGTGGAAGCCCCATACACCTGAGCCACGCCCCCGGGGTGGGCGGTCTGGAGGCTCCGTATTCAGCAGAATACACCTCCAAGACGTCTTCCCCTGCCCGTCTGTATCCCGCCAAAGAGATTTGAAATGCCACAAACTCATCTGTCTGCATACAATGTTGCTCCCATGCCACCAAAATCTTGCTCTTCAAGATGTGAAGTCCTCAGGAGCCTTTGATAAGAAACAAATGGCTGTTACCAGAGCAAAGCATTGTCCGCTCTGTGTGAGTGTACAAATGTGATCTGAGTGTGGTGATGGATTTGGTGGATTCCAGACAAATTTCCTGTTATTTATGTTACCTCCTCTAAAAGTTTCAGATAATATTTGATTCTGAACTGTGAATTTTTGCTGCAAGCTCTTGTGTCTGTTGTGTGGCAATCTTATTTTTCTTCCTTCACTGCCGCAATAAGTAGCTGATTAGAACTGTTGTGTGTGTTTTGTGGTTTATTAGTATCTGCCATGTCGTTGGGGAAACAAAAGATTTGATTAAAAAAAACCTAAACCCACCAAAGATTTGATGTTCCATTGTGTCAAGTGTGCTGAGCACTTTGAAGGAAAAAATTGTTTACCTCTGTGCTGACAGGCACTAGTGGGTATTAACTACAGTATCTGTACCATTTTGGGAGAAATTTGTTTCAGTTGCTCCTGCCCAAAGACATGAATCAACAATCTGTAGCTGTGAGGCCAACCACTTGCCTTTCCAAGCCAAACTCATCATAGCTAATTAAATCTTGTTGGGTCATGTGTTGGATCTTTTCTGGTCATGTGAGTCCTGGGGATGATCGAATACATTTTTGTAACAGATAATACTGCTAACTTGTCCTTTGTGTTACTCTGTAACTAATGCTGATTTCTGGGAAAACAAGTACTGTACTAGATCTCTTTCCATACCTCTTTTAGATTAAGGTGCCTGAAATGGGGTGGGAGGCAGGTCCAGGCAGGGGAGTACACCCTTGTTACACTTGCTAATCTCCTAGATATGAGAGCTAGATTTGTGGGGACAATTGGGGTCAACTGTAGAGGTAATGAAGAATTTTGATGTGTAACTGATGTTCAATCTTCTGTTTTATGTACTATCATTTTAAAGACCTATTTCCCCCCTCTCTTTTTTACCCATTTTTGTATTTTGAATCTTTTATATAGATTTTTATAACCAAGTTTTATAATTTTGTTTCATTTATGGGTTTTGTACTTAAATTGTATGGCATTCACATGGTATCTGTACAGTATTTTATTCATATTTTAGATGTATTATATTTAGCTTTTTCTAATTTCTATAGAATTTCTATGGAATTTTTATAGCTTGTTTTATCTGCTTTTGTGTTATTTTGATATGGCCTAAGGGCTAATAAATAAACATTGATTGATTAATCTCCTTCTAGCATTTGATACTGTTGACCACAGTATAATACCAAACTGTCTGCATAAAATGGAAGTACGGGGCACTGATTTATGGTGGTTCTGCAAAATTACAGAATTGCAGGATCAGTTTAAGCAATATGTGATTAGTTTTAGTCTTGTGGCATTTGGATCATGAAACTGTAGCTGGTACACTAGCTCTGACTATTGGGAGTTTATCACACTAGTGAGATCCTGTGGAAAATGGGAGTTAAACGAGATTTAAAGTACATGTCAATTTAAACAAAACTTGCAGATTTGAGGAGTTTATCGCACTAGGGGACTGCTCAAGTGAAATAATGCAAAGTTAATCCAAACGCAAAGCCGAGAAAAATGGCAGCCTTTTTACGTTCGAGTTGTCCCGAAAGTTAAAAGCTACTGGTTTTCTCTGCTTTGCGTTCAGATTACCTTCACGTTATTTCACATTAACCACAACGTCATGGGCATTTCTGGGTTTTCTTTGCTTTAAATCTCGTTTAACTCCCATTTTCCCATGGGATCTCGCTAGTGTGATAAACTCCTTGGACAGGGAAAAAGTAGCCACAATAGCCCATAGGTTATTAACCTCATGTGTCTTTTCACACTAGACACTGTAATTCCACTATAATTCCACTCTACCAGCCATGACACTGTAATTCCACTCTACTGGCCATAGTTGCATTCTATGGATCTTGAAATTTTCAGCACAGGGAGGATCATTTAGAAACCTCAGCCAGAAAACTTGAAGACTTCACCACACTCAAATATCATGATTCCACAATATGCACTTACGGCAGTTAAAATCTGAAAAGGGCTCTGGTTTCAATTATTCTAATATGCTCAAGATGGGCCTGCCCTTATATGTGATTAAGATGTTGCAGCTAGTGCAAATTCAGTGGTGAAGTTATTGTGTGAGGCACCTAGCTGCTTCTGCCTTTAGTAGAGAATAATGGCTGTCAGTTTACTCCTGGGCCAAATTTAAAGTTTTAATATTAATTTATAAGTCACTAAATAACTTGAAGTCAAGATACTGAGATAAATCCTTTTCTTATATAGGTCTGCTTGGCTGCTATCATAATAATTACTGTCATTGTTATCACCCTGGCTGGGTTCATCATCATCACCATTATCATTGTCGTCGCCATCATCATCATCATCATCCCTAGTTGTGTGTCACATCTTATATCAGTAACATTTCCTGTGGTGAGGAAGAGGATTCTTTCTGTCATGGTACCCACTCCTTGGAATATCCTCTCTTGCAAGAATAAAGTATGTGTCAACTTTGCTATGTTGAATGCATATGTTGATATGTGTATATTGAGCATCTTTTTTGTTTCATGTCAGCATTTGATAATTCATATCACCTGTCATTGATTTTTATCTTATTGTCTCTGGTTATGTTTGTAGTTATTTTGATTTTAACTGTGATTTATATTACGGGTTTTACTCTTGTACATCACATAGCTATGTTGTACAGGACAAGTGGTGCAGAAATGGTTACAAATAAATGTCCAGGTTGTCCAAAAAAGAAAATTGCAGTGCAAAGTTTGATAGAAAGTCATATCCATTCCTCAACAGCACTATGCCGAAAAGGTGATGGGTAATACTTCAGCCTGAATTGCTGATGCCACTTAGAATTGATAATACTGAGGTTGACAGACAGTCAAACCTGATCTGGTGAAGGGAAGATTCATATGCTAAAGGAATACTCCATAAAAAGTATAGTCAAACGTAAGAAAGGAACTGAAACAAAGCCAAAGTGTGAGAAAGCTCCCATTGCTTAGCAGGAGCTGTTGAATCAGTGATGGCATATCCAGGTGGCTCATATTTTTACAAGGTCCTCTTTTTGCTTAAAATATGATATGGAGCTTCATTAATTGTGACATAAGGCAGAGATGGGTATCATGTGGCCCTCCAGATGCTATTGGACTGCAGTTCCTAGCTTTCTTCACTATCATCTATGCTGGGCATTGCTGCTGGACTTGCATTCCTAGAATCATAGAGTTGGAAAAGTCCACAAGGGCTATCCAGTCCAACCCCCTGTCATACAGGAACTCACAATTAACAATACCTGCAGGGCTGCATGATTTATATCCCAAACAAAAGAGTTTTAATGTTGATCCATAAAGAATTAGTTAGGGTCAGCCTACTAGAATAATGAGTACATTGATGTACAGTTGGCCCTCTGTATCCATGGATCCAAGCCATCTACAACTTGAAAATACTTTTAAAAATCCAAAAAACTAATCCCGGTTTTGCCATTTTATATAAGGGACACCTTTCCTATGGCATTGTCTATAATGGGCACCTGAGGATTTGAGTATCCCCCATAGCAGATACCAAGGACACACTGTACTTGTTGCCAAGCAGATGGGTGCTTTTTACAATCTTTTTGAAATGTTACCGTATTTAGAAAATTATTTCATTACAAGGTTATCAGAACTTTGCAGACTGGATTATAGCTCAGTGGCAGAGCACAATGACACACAATCATTCCCTGGCATTTCTAGTTAAAAGGTCTTGTGGAAAAACTCCTGCCCAGGAACAGGATACTAGTTCTAGAATGTAAATTAGTGGTTCTCAACCTTTTCTGTACCCCACAAACCAAGGGCACATTTGATTAATTTTTGCATCCCCTGCAAAAGTAATATCACATTTGAAGATGAAGAAGTCTAATTTTTTAAAAAAATTGAACCACAAATTGAACCGCATACAATATTGCGGATGAACAAATTGAACTTTGAAAATAAATAATAAGAGACAATTCTAAATTGAATGATTAGATTCTAAATTATTCAGGAAAAATGTAAACAGAAAAATCAATCCCAATTGTGAACATAAAATCCAATGACTTCTTTGCTCTTGCTTCTCATTCATGATTTTCTCAAAATGTGGAACTTCGTTGCTGATTGTGATCCACAAATCTTCCTTTGGATCACTGAGTGATCCAAAGGATCCATGACTTGTGACTCAAGGACACAAGCGACTCTTTGTCACATTCTCTGAAATTGCATCTCGTACCCCGTGGGGGTATAGGCACTCCAGGTTGGGAACCCCTGATCTAGATGCTAGATTTGATGGTTAGAACAGCCTGAACTGGTGTAACATATCTCTGTATGAATAAAGATAAAGCAATACTTCGTTTGTTTGTTGCTGTTGTTCTACAACTCCCAAAATGACCCTAGGATTGAGGAATTTTAATTGTCCCAAAGAAGTGTCATTCTTAAGCTCTGAAAATAATTTGAATACTGATATGGGCACAGAGAATTTATCAGGATGTTTGCTTGGTTCCTGTCTTTGTATAAGTGGGGTGCCATCAGTGAATTTGTGCCTAGGATTTTGTTTTTGATTTTTCATATATGTAAGTAGATATTAACAAGCCTGACTGGAATCAGAATAAAAAAATTACCTCCCTTCGTAGTGAATAATGCACTGTACATGTTCCTACTTCTTCTTTACTGATCTGTTGAATTTCTCAAGAAAAGAAGAATAGACAAGGCCTGAATTTTAATGTACAAATCAAGCAGTGCCAAAAATAACCTTTACAAAAATCCTTTAACTCATGAAAAAGCTTAACAGAGTGTGCTACTTTCCTTTAGGCCCTCTATAGCACATTACACTTGAATCGGTATATTTCATCATAGATATTTGTCTTTTGCTTCCTCTGTTCAGAACTAAATCATCATTTTGATGTTCCACTTCTGATTGCAAACCCATACAGTATTTCTAAAAAATTGGAAGATGCAAAGCATTATAAAAGGAGATAGAGTGGAATGCACTTTAAAGTCATAAATCTTTTATTGCCTAACCTACAAATATTTTTATTTAAACTCTCTCACACACATACACATGCATACAGACATACATTCAGTGAATAATGCCTAATCCGACTTCCTAATGAAATCACTTAATTTTGTTAAATAACCAAATGCAAAAGACAAAGAGGATTTTAAGTACATTCACAGTGGTGTAGCTATTTATTAGAAATCTCATCATAATATAAAATTTCATTATTTATAGCACACAGAAAATTTGTTGACTACCAAAATAACAACTGGCTTTTTTATTAGTTCTTAAAGGCCTCTGTGCTTTTATATGCCCTAAGAATCCTAATGCTTCAACAGTTGGCTTCCTGAAAAAATCACCAGATGCAGGTAGTTGTTTGGATAATTTTTAATTTGTTTGTTTGTTTGTTTGCCAATATCCTGAGGCTCTTAGCCCACAAAAACCTATTAAAAAGTCAGATCATATTAAAACAATAAACAAACAGGAAACAATAAAATAAAGTACGAATTCCTGAGCACTGTATAATAATGCCAAACAGCACACCCATTAAAAAAAGAAAATAATGCAATTTTTTAAAATAAAAAGTGCACTTGAATCAGACTGCTTTCATTTGTCATTTCACTTCCTCAGCAACTCACGGCCCAGGGGAACCCCCAAAAGCAATTTCTTCTAACTGCTGTTATGAGAGATTAGAAAGGAGTGGTACAGTGGCACCTTGGTATCCACTAGGGTTTGGTTCTAGGAACCCCCATGGATGCCAAAATCCAAGGAAGCCCAAGTTCCATTATGTAAAATGGCATAGTTGGTGCCCCTTATTTTAAAAAATGGCAAAATCAAGGTTTGCCTTTTGGAATTTATACAATTTTGGAATATTTTCAAGCTATGGATAGTTGAATCTGTGTATAAAGAATCCATTAATATGGATGCTGACTGAGAGGCAACAACTAGAGGAGGAGGGGAACAGGCAGTAAGGGGAACAGGCAGGCATAGCTCCATTATGCTTACAACCAACAGTTGTGGAAAGGCCCTCCATCCATCCCAAATGCTATTGGCAGCCTCTGATGGACTTCACACCCTTTCCCTTGTTGACCTACAGGTTGAATAAATAGGTATTTATTAGCTTAGTTAGAGCCAGTGTGATGTAGTGCTTTGAGTGTTGTCTTATGGCCTATGTTTGAATCCCCTCTTGGTCACTGAAACGACTGGGTGACAGGTCACACACTCTCAGCCTCAGAGGAAGGCAAAGGCAAACCCTGTCTGACCAAATCTTGCCAGGAATAAGTTCACCTCAGAGTCGCCATAAGTCAGAAACAACTGGAAGGCACACAACAACAACAACAACAACAAGCCTATTTTTTTCATAATTTATTTGATAGAGTCTGCAGCCTTCCAAGTTCCAAGACTTAAGTTAACTTTTGAACCAAAAGATAGCATTTGCATTGAAGATACATCATTTCAGTTTATTTGAGAGATACGTTAAATCTGATATAGGCTTAACAAGCACAGCAATGTATACAAACTAATGTTTCATGAAGGTTAAGTGCTTATTCCATGGCTTTGACATATTCTGCTTAGATAGCACTTGAAGGACTCTTGTAAAACAATTTTGAAAGCTCTACAATAAACCTTTGTAATTTTGCAAGGTGTTTTAAAAAGTCAGAAAGGAACTCACATATTGCCTCAGAATATGTATATATTTGTATTCATATATGTATATGTGTCTTCAGGTTGTCTGTCAAGTTACTACAACCCCATGTTTCATAGGATATTCTTAGACAAGGAATACTCAGAGGTGGTTTTGCCAGTTCGCCTGAAATCTAGTCTACAGCACTGATATTCATTGGTGGTCTCCCCTGCAATTAATAACCAGGACTGATCCTGCTTGGCTTCCAAAATCAGACAGGATCTGGTGCCTTTACGGTATTTGAACAATTTATATACATGCATACTATAAATTAAAATATATATCACATGCAATAATATGGTTGTCATATAGAGATAAAGGTGGTATCTAAATAAATAAACAGCACAGTTTTAGAATAAGAACTTCAGTGTGAAGAATAAGAACCTCAGTGTGGAGATACTTTGTACCCAAACCCAATGCCTAAAATAAAAATAGTATTTATAATAACCTGAGGAAGTGATTGAGTGGTAAGCATTATCTCAGCATGCATTTCCTCTTCATTGTCCTCTTTACTTAAAATGTCCTGTGGCTTCAGTGATTTAGACTTCTGAGAATGAGCTCTTTTGTCAATGGATTGTTGCCATGTCTCTACTTTCAATTTTGCTCCTTTAATTTACACTTAAATCTTTCCCAACTGGGAAGTTAGATGGTGTGATCTAAACCATTTATGTTGCATGTATTAATTAACTGGAAACTTACTGAAACCATTTCTTTAAAAAAAAAAACAGTCTTGGCAAGTGGAAGCTTGATGCTCTCTAATTTTAATTATATGATCCATTTGATACTCTCAGTATACCCTTTCCAAAATGTCATGTGGAATTTTGTATATAAATTTCATGCTTTATACTTTAGGGGCAGCATCTTTGTTACAGTGGTAAGCAGAATCAGTTTTATGGATGGGTGAGGATCTGATGAAAAGAGAAAGAGGAATACAACAGAAACAAATCATTGTGTTGTCAGGGGAGAGTAGACAAGAGCTTCTGCCAGCTTAATGCTGAATGTCCTGTTTAGGAGTGTACATATTAAAATGTGGGTCTTCTGTTTATGGGAAAAAGAGAGACTTTAAGGCCTAAATTGACTTGCTGGGGCCAGCTATAGTAGATATTTTGGCTCAGTCACAGAGTACTTCAACACCTATGTAAATCCTATTTATTCAGTGGATTTTCTCTAATCAGGACTAGCAATAGGATTTTAGGCCTAAATGATTAATGTTTGTGTAGTATGAGATGTGGAGTATGTGGTTTTAAATAATTATATTAGGGGTTTTGAAATACATTAAGAATTACAAAGAAGAAGGAAGGAAAAGAAAGACTGTATGGTTTTAATATTTTCCCCCAGCATATCAAAGTTGCTAAGTTTTGACCCTGATTTTTTTAATGGATAATACAGTAAAACATCAGATGTAAAACATCTGATGTTACAAGGTGTTTAACAAAATCACAATGACCAGTATGTATCATTAAAAATGCAAGCAAGCACCCCAGCTTGACAGGTACTGATCAATAGAAGATATGTGGCAGATGGAAGGGGAAAGAGGACTTTGGAGAGATTTACAACATTATCTGCTTGTTACTCATTCCCTTAGCCAGTGGTCACTCACAGGAAAATTTGTTCTTGTACTTAGGGAAAAATTCTTCAACTAGAATCAAATATCCATGTCTGGTAATATCTCCTATGGTCTGTAATACAACTGTTGAGCACAAATGTAACAGTTTGAACATAGACGTCTAATGCCATTTACTGTACTCATTTGAACATGAAAAGGGGCTATCATAATCAGTGGCCACACTTAGGATAACAAAGAACTTTGATTAGGCATTACTTTGTGCCTTTAATAGTATAATATATCATTTTTCTGATATTATTCAAAAAGAGGGCAAATGCTGCTTGATTCTTTTATTTAAAGTACCTAGGTCACATATCTTATTCATCTATTTTTAAAAACCTAAACAATCATAATCTTTTGAAATCTTTTTACCCATGTGTTCAAAGGAAACAAATGAAACCATCAGAAGCAGGCTGTTAAGCAGATACATGAATATTGCAGTGATGTTGGAGCCATAATCGTTTTTCTGATTTTCGTTCTGCTCAGCTGAGAAAATGGATAATTGCTGCTATCTGTGTAAATCCTTCCCATTGTGTGTGTTGATGTAATTTCAATACAACACAATGCCACATTTCAAACATCCTTGGTTTTAATCACTTTACATGAAAGTGTGATCACTTTACAGATCATTTTTAAAAAAGAAACTCCATCTGAATTATAGTCAGAACACTAGGAAAGATTTAATTAGCTGAAAGGAGGTAGGTTTGATTATTAATTGGAATTTTTGAACCAACTGTGAGAGAATAACACCAACACAAAGAGGCTGCATCTACAATGCAGAATTAATGCAGTTTCACAACAGTTTACCTTCCAAGGCTCACTGTTATGGAATTCTGGGATTTGTAGTTTTGTGAAATATTTAGCCTTCTCTGACAGAGAGTTCTGGTGCCACAACAAACTACAATTCCCAGGATTCCTCACGATGAAACCATGACAGTTACAGTGGTGTCAAACTGCATTAATGTTGCAACTGTGGTAGCAGCCAGAGAGAGGGAGATTGCTTATGGTGATAATACATTTGGGTGGGGAAAATCCAAGGGTTTGGACATTTAGTAGTCATACTCAAATGTAATGGAACAGTAGCATTTCTGGACTTTCTTCTAACTGTCCAAATTGAAAAAGAAGAAAAAAATTGATTAGCAGAACAAGAACATTTAGACCTTCAGATCGAGACATTCACACAATGGGTCTGCTCTGGCACAATGTTACTTTATTGTGCTAGAGTCCAGCACCACCAAACTTGGTCCCTTAACCTTTCAGTCAGAGATGGGCAGTTTTGCTGAGCTAGGACCCAATGTTTACTGCCTCATGTCAATTCTGTTTTGGAGAGGTAATTTTTTTAAAGTGTTTGGTTTTTATTTTGGGGGGGTCAATAAAGTGGGTTTTTTAAAAAAAAAATTGGATGGGTTTGGTGCAAAAACTCAACAGAAATATTTTAAGACTTATTTTGTGGTTGGAAGGCTCTCAGTGGGGCCTGGGGGTCAAGAAGAAGAAGAAGAAGCCACCTGTATTTCCTTCACCACTTGTTTCCCAGGTCTACACCTGTGCTGGGCTCTGGGTCAAGATAGTAGAGTGGGCCCATGCTATCCACTGAGGTTTAGTTCCAGGACCCCACCCCCCATAGATACAAAACTCTATGAATGCTCAAGTCCCATTAAATACAATAGTATCAAATAAAATGGTGTCCCGTATATAAAATTGCAAAATCAAGATTTGCTTTTTTGCTTTTTTTTTGCGCGGGGGTATTTTCAAGCTGTGGATGGTGATTGTTACCCAGAAGATCAAGTAGAATTATTCCCCTTCCTTGTTGAATCCAACCCATTGTAATCAGCTGAATTCTTGAGTATAGTGTATAGTGGTAGCAGCAGCTCTCTAGTTTTGGGGAAAAACTTTTAAAGCTCTACCTGAGGATTTCAGGATCTGAATGTTCTCCTTAGCCATGCTTCTTTGCTTGTGTTCCTAGACTATTATTGTAGTGAACTGTGAATTTGAAGGTTCTTCCTCAGCAAACTCACTTGAGGAATTTTAAGAGAGCTCAATAGAATCCAAATAAAGCAAATTCAGGTTAAATTGAAGCACAGGTATTTCATGTCTGATACAACCAAACTGTAAATGGTAATCTGTTATCTTCCTTTTTTGTTATTGTGAAAGGTGGACTGAGTTCCGTCTTTAAAAGGGAAAATGCCTGTGTTCCAGGAATGTGTTAGATTTACTTAAGAAGAGTGCACTCCTGGGCTCTCTTAACAGGTTGAGCATACATCATCTCACAGAATGATAGAATCATAGAGTTGGAAGAGACCGCAAGGGCCATCCAGTCCAACCCCCTGCCATGCAGGAAATCCAAATCAAAGCATCCCCGACAGATGGGCATCCAGCCTCTGTTTGAAGACCTCCAGGGAAGGAGACTCCACTACACTCCTAGGAAGTGTGTTCCACTATCGAACAGCCCTTACTGTCAGGAAGTTCTTCCTAATGTTGAGGTGGAATCTCTTTTCCTTCAGCTTGCATCCATTGTTCCGGGTCTTGTTCTCTGGAGCAGCAGAAAACAAGCTTGCTCCCTCCTCAATATGACTTCCTTTCAAATATTTAAACAGGGCTATCATATCACCTCTTAACCTTTTCTTCTCCAGGCTAAACATCCCTAGCTCCCTAAGTCATTCCTCATAGGGCATGATTTCCAGACCTTTCACCATTTTAGTTGCCCTCCTTTGGACACACTCCAGTTTCTCAATGTCCTTTTTGAATTGTGTGGCCCAGAACTGGACACAGTATTCCAGGTGGGGCCTGACCAAAGCAGAATACAGTGGCACTATTACTTCTCTTGATCTAGACACTATACTTTTACTGATGCAGCCTAAAATTGCATTGGCCTTTTTAGCTGCCGCATCGCACTGTTGAATCATGTTCAACTTGTGGTCCACTTGGACTCCCAGATCCCTTTCACATGTAGTTTCATTCAGCCAGGTGTCCCCCCATCCTATATCTGTGCATTTTATTTTTCTGCCCTAAGTGCAGTACCTTACATTACACCGTGTTGAATTTCATTTTGTTAGCTGTGGCCCAGCTTTCTAGTCTATTCAGGTTATTTTGAATGTTGATCCTGTCCTCTGGAGTATTAGCTATTCCTCCTAATTTGATGTCATCTGCAAATTTGATAAGTATGCTCCCAATCCTGTCATCCTGGTCATTGATAAAGGTGTTGAATAACACTGGCCCCAGTACAGAGCCCTGTGGGACCCCACTGGTCACTTCTCTCCAGGATGAAAAGGAGCTATTGTTGAGCACCTTTTGGGTTCGGCCGGTCAACCAATTACAAATCCATGTAACAGGTACGTTGTCTAGCCCACCTTTTACAAGCTTGTTTGCAAGAATGTCATGGGAAACTTTGTCAAAGGCCTTACTGAAATAAAGATGCACTACATCCACAACATTCCCCTCATCTACCAAGCTCGTAATTTTATCAAAGAAAGAGATTAGATATGTCTGGCATGACTTGTTTCTCTGAAACACATGTTGACCTTTTGTGATTATGGCATTGCCTTCTAGATGTTCATAAATCCTCTGTTTAATGATCTGCTCTAGAATCTTTCCTGGTATTGATGTCAGACTAACTGGACGATAATAGTTGGGATCCTCTTTTTTCCCCTTTTTGAAGATGGGGACAACGTTTGCCCTCCTCCAGTCTGCTGGGATCTCTCCTGTTCTCCAGGAGTTCTCAAAGATTATTGCCAATGGCTCCAATATTACATTTGCCAGTTCTTTTAATACCCTTGGATGTAGTTCATCTGGTCCTGGAGACTTAAATTCATTTAGATTAACAAGGTATTCCTCTACTATCTCTTTACTTATTCTGTACTGAAATTCCCCTAATCTGTCCTCTGCTCCATTATCCTCAGGTTGAGCACCTTTTTCCTTTTCTGAGAAGACTGAGGCAAAGAAGGTGTTGAATAATTCTGCCTTTTCTCTGTCTTCTGTTAGCATTTTGCCATCTTCTCCACGCAGTGGCTCTACCATTTCCTTCTTCTTCCTTTTGCTGTGGACATATCCAAAAAAGCCCTTTTTATTGTTCTTAACCTCTCTAGCAAGCCTGAGCTCATTCTGCGCTTTAGCTTTTCTGACTTTACCCCTACACGTGCCTGCTATTTCTTTGAATTCCTCTTTGGTGATTTCCCCCTTTTTCCATTTCTTATACATGTTCCATTTAAAAGTCAGCTTAGTTGAAAGTTCCTTAGTCATCCATCCTGGTTTCTTGAGACACCTCCCGTTTTTCTTTCTCACTGGAACTGTTTGAAATTGTGCCTTCAGTATCTCCCTTTTGAGAAAGTCCCATCCGTCCTGAACTCCTTTATCTTTTAGTATTTCTGACCATGGAATTGCCCTCAATACTTCTCTCAGTTTACTGAAATCCGCTCTCCTAAAGTCTAGGATGCGTGTCTGACTATGCCTGGCTTCTCCTTTCCACTGTATTACAAACTCCAGGAGAACATGGTCACTTCCACCTAATGATCCCACAACTTGCACCCCATTAACCAAGTCATCCTTGTCGGTTAGGATCAGATCTAAAATAGCTGACCCGCTTGTTGCCTCTTCCACCTTTTGGACAATGAAATTGTCTTCCAGGCAAGTGAGGAATTTGCTAGACCTTGAGAATTTTGCTGAATTTGACTTCCAGCAAATATCAGGATAGTTGAAGTCGCCTATCACTACTACATCTCTCCTTTCTGAGTGTGTGGTCATCTGTTCTAGAAAGATATCATCCAATTCCTCAGTCTGACTTGGGGGTCTGTAGTAGACTCCCATCATAACATCCTTGTTGTTTCCCTCCCCTTTAATTTTTATCCAGATCCTCTCCACCTGGCTTCCAGGATTGAAGTCCTGGATCTCTTCACTGGTGTAAATATCTCTGACATATAGTGCTGTTCCTCCTCCTTTCCTGTTTAGCCTATTTCTCTTAAAAAGGTTATACCCCTCTATTTCCACATTCCAATTATGAGACTCATCCCACCAGGTTTCAGTGATGCCTATTATATCATATTTGCTTTGTTGTACTAGGAGTTTGAGTTCATCTTGCTTATTTCCCATGCTCTGTGCATTAGTGTAGAGACACTGCAGACCATGGGTCCCTTTTACTTGCTGCCTGTGCAAGTTTTTATACCTCCCATTGTTGGGTCCTTGCACTTTTTTTTATGGTTTCCTCTATGTCTGTTTGACTATTTTCTCCAGCCCTTTCGCCTTCCTTAATATTGTCTCCCTTCCCCACGGAACTCAGTTTAAAGCCCTCCTGATCAAGTTCTTGAGACTGTTGGCAAAAACATTTCTTCCAACTGGCGTGTGATGCAACCCGTCTGTTGCAAGAAGTCCCTCCTCATGGAACCGCAGCCCATGATCAAAGAATCCAAATCGTTCTTGGCAGCACCATCTGCAAAGCCAGTTGATCACATCCACTATTTTCCTCTCCCTTCCTGGACCGTGCCCTTCAACTGGCAGAAGAGACGAGATGACAACCTGTGCATCCATTCCTTTCAGCTTCCTACCAAGTGCCTCATAATCCCTTTTGATGTTCTGAAGGCTGTGTCTTGCAGTATCATTGGTTCCCATATGGACCAAAAGGAAGGAGTATTGGTCAGTAGGCTTGACCAGTCTTGTCAGCCTCTCTGTCACATCACAGATCTTTGCCCCGGGGAGACAACACACCTCTCGAGACATTTTGTCAGGCCTACAAATCACTGCTTCTGTACCCCTCAGCAAAGAGTCCTCCACTACGACCACACGCCTCCTCTGAGGCTTAGCAGCGACTGTTCCCTCGGGTGGGACTCTCAGGCTCCCCTGCTCTGTCCCTGAAGTCTGTCCATGCTGCTCTTCTTCATCCTCCTTGATAAGGGAAAGAGCTTCGAATCTATTCTCTAGCTGCAAGCTCCCCGAACAATCCCTTCTTGGCCTACTTCTCTGTGTGACATTCCTCCAGGTGTCTGCCTCCTGTGTATGTGAAGTGACCTCCTCGGCTCCAGCATCTTCCTCTGCGTGGTATTCGTCCAGGATTGTTAGTTCTGTTGTGTCCAGGAAATCCTCCTGCTCCCTAATATGCTGAAGTGTAGCTACTCTGGATTCCAACTGCTGCACTTTTTCCTCCAAGAGGGCTACCAACTTGCACTTGGGGCATGTGAAGTTCTCCACTTCTGTAGGTAAGAAGGACAAACATCCCGCAAGTGTTGCAGTGACTGCTGTGGTTCCGTCAGTGTTCATACTGAAAGTCTTAGGAATTACTGGAACAGGACTGTGGGCCTTCCTCCTAAAAAAAAGATCCTCCAGAAAATACCAATGTTAAAGCCCCTGATGTTTCAACAATTTGTGGCAGGGTGCTCATCAACTCCACCTGTGCTGTAGAACTCTTGGATCAAATATCTATATATATATATATATATTTGCGCGGCATTGGGTGCGCGGCTCTGGGAGGAGTGGTATATTATATTAATAATAATAATATGCATGTATTTTTTATAATCTTTGCAATTAGTCTTAAAAATCATCATCCATATTCCAATACTGGTCTGCTTCTCAGTCTTTAAAGACAACAGTGGTGTATTTAAATTGTCATATCCAGTATGTTTTGGTATTTTCAGGCCAGTATCTAATGTTCTGCATTTGGGCAAGAGAACAGAGTGGTTTGCAGCTATTAAGCTGCAGGCACATTTGGATGAAATGGGCTGTTATTATTTCAGCTCATATCAGTCCAATTTCAGAAATTTCTTTCGGATCCAAAATGCCAGGAATTTGTGTTAGAGAATAGCAGAAGTAGTGGAAACTGTTAATTCTTCTGGTTCTGTCAATAGCTGTTGTTACCATTTGTTGTGGAATCCATTTGCCCCTTGGCTGGTCAATACTGAAGTTGAGCCCTGATGGTGCAGTGGTTAAATGCCTGTACTGCAGCCATTCACTCAAAACCATAAGGTTGCAAGTTCAATACCAGCGAAAGGGCTCAAGCTTGACTCAAGCTTGCATCCTTCTGAGGTTGCTAAAATAAGTACCCAGCTTGTTGGGGGCAATTAGCTTACAGTTGTAAACCACTTAGACACTGTTAGTTCAGTATGAAGCAGTATATATAGTAAATGAAGCTGTTTGTTTTGGATACTACAATACAATAACTCTAACCTATCAAAAGGTTATTCCCAGTGACACTGTTAGAAATACCAGCCTCAGTCAGGTGTTCTTTATACTTGGCTATGTACTCCCATGGTGACTTGTTCACTAGTATACTTTTGGACTGGTTTGGAAGCACCCTTAATTTTTCTCTCTTTTGATCAGTATAAAATACATATTATTTTACTGACAAAAACATGTTACTTGTTTTGCTTGATTATTGCTTCTTTGTTTATGTTGATCATACTGGGTTTAACTTTCAGTTCTTGGATCCTGTTTAGTATTGAGTGCTTCAGGATGGATGCAGACAAATGAATAATAGTCCAAATGGCTGATACTTTCTTTCCCCATTCTTTCCATTCCTGTGTTTCTGTAACATTCACAGCTGAATTTGTGTGTTTCAGTGAGTTCTGCTTTAGAAGCTATGTAGGAAATTAAAAAAATGAGTCATTAATCTGTCCATTGGATGTGAACTGCAGTCACTCACATGTACAGGTTGAATTTACATACAGTTCTACATTAATCCCTGATGTTACTTTATA
Organism: Sceloporus undulatus; assembly: GCF_019175285.1. NCBI lineage: Eukaryota > Metazoa > Chordata > Lepidosauria > Squamata > Phrynosomatidae > Sceloporus > Sceloporus undulatus. Next base: position 291,884,716 of record NC_056522.1, on the reverse strand, counting down.
GAAGATAATTTTAAGGGCATTGGCCTAGTTATAAAGCCGGCATCAACATTTCCTTTTAATTTGGTTTATATATCAATACTTTCTGCAATCAAAGTAAAATTTATTTATTTATTTATTTATTTAGACTTGGGCAATATTAATCGGTAGGACACTCAGTCTTTGTCATAGGAATCTTTGGAATGCAATTCTGTACATATCTTTTGGGGTAAGCCCCAGTGGATTCAATGGGAGTCACACCTATTAATCATTGGCTTAATTCAACAGTATTTATAGTAGGTCGGCATGACATGTGGCCCATGTCAGTGCCAAAGTCCCTCCTCCCTTGGTGCTGCTTGTTGCCAGTATCACTGCTATTAATAGTGCATGTGAGTCTCAGGGTTAAAAAGGTTATACATATATAACTGCTGCATAGGATTATGATGTGAATGTAATAGCATTTAGTTTAACTTGTTAATGCAGCAGCAACATTCATGTTTAGAAAATTTAAAAAAAAGATATTTTAAAGAATTTCAGTAAGGCCTTTGACAAAGATTCCTATGACATTCTTGCAAATAAGCTTGTAAAAAGTGGGCTAGACAAGGTAACTGTTACATGGATTTGTAATTGGTTGACTTGCTGAACCCAAAGGGTGCTCAACAATGGCTCCTTTTCATCCTGGAGAGAAGTGACCAGTGGGGTCCCTCAGGGCTCTGTCTTGGGCCCAGTGCTATTTAATGACTTGGATGACAGAATTGGGGCATGCTCATCAAATTTGCAGATGACACCAAATTAGGAGGAATAGCTATTACTCCAGAGGACAGGATCAAAATTCAAAACAACCCAAATAGACTAAAAAGCTGGGCCAAAGCTAATAAAATGAAATTCAACACAGAGAAATGTAAGGTACTGCACTCAGGGCGGAAATTGAAATGCACAGATATAGGATGGGGGACACCTGGATGAACGAAACTATGTGTGAAAGGGATATAGGAGTCCAAGAAGACCACAAGTTGAACATGAGTCAACAGTGTGATGTGGCAGCTAAAAAGGCCAGTGCAATTTTAGGTTTCATCAATAGAAGTACAGTGTCAAGATCAAGAGAAGTAATAGTGCCACTGTATTCTGCTTTGGTCAGGCCCCACCTGGAATACTGTGTCCAGTTCTGGACACCACAACTCAAAAGGGACATTGAGAAACTGGAGCGTGTCCAAAGGAGGGCAAGTAAAATGGTGAAGGGTCTGGAAAGCATGTTCTATGAGGATCGACTTAGGGAGTTGGGGATGTTTAGCCTGGAGAAGAGAAGGTTAAGAGGTGATATGATAGCTCTATTTAAATATTTGAAGGGATGTCATATTGAAGAGGGAGCAGGCTTGTTTTCTGCTGCTCCAGAGAACAAGACCCGGAACAATGGATGCAAACTACAGGAAAAGAGATTCCACCTAAACATTAGGAGGAACTTCCTGACAGTAAGGGCTGTTAGACAGTGGAACACACTCCCTCGGAGTGTAGTAGAATGTCCTCCTTTGGAGGTCATTAAGCAGAGGCTGGATGGCCATCTGTTGGGAATGCTTTGATTGAGATTTCCTGCATGGCAGGGGTTGGACTGGATGGCCCTTGTAGTCTCTTCCAACTCGATTCTATGATTCTAAGAACTTAGCAAACATTTTAATATTTTGTTTGGAAAGTAATGTTCAAATTATTCCCTTTTCTGCAAGCCGACTGATCAGTAAATGAGATAAGGCAGCTTGATGATAACTTTGGCCTGGTTCAGATGGGCCTCCTGGCACGTCTTGATGACGTGCTAGGGTTGCCTCAGGGCGTCTCTTACAGACACCCCACAACCCTAGCACATCTTCCATATGTCAAAATGGTGGCACCCTATACAGATGGGCATCACCATTTTGACGTGAAGGACGCCTAGCGTCCACATGTCATGGCACCATAATGACGTTGTGAGTGCACCATTGGTGCACTGTGGCATCATTATGGTGCCACAAAAAGAACCCGCTTTTTGTGGGTTCATTTTGCTCCGCAAGGAAGGTGCGCGGTTTGTCCGCTGCAGCTTCCTTGTGGAACAAACCAGGGCACTGGCAGACCACCCTTTTTGGGCTGTCTGTACCGGGCCTTTGTGTCAAAAATGAGTCCTCCATATTTAAGCTGGGAAACTTTGCAACAGGCCAGTTTCTATCATGGAAGAAAGCAGTTACCTTGGTAAAAAGAAAAAAGAAACAAGCCAACCCTACACCACATTTTAAATAGTAATCAAACTCAGCTACAACTGCTACATCCTATACAAAAACACAATTTTAAAACCTCCCAGATATTTTCCTACTCACTGCTTTATTCACAGTTTTCAGAAACAACAACTCATTGCAATTATATTAGAAACAGACATTTTGTGTTTATCTCTGTTATTTTAAAAGCCAGTTGGTGAAGAACTCAATAGTCTTGGTGCAGAAGTAAAAGGATGACTGATAGCATTCACATTGTTCTTACAAAATGAAAGTTCTGTTCATGGATATTTTATCAGGCTTAGACCCCATGAGTTTTGATGATTCACACTGGGTTCATACATTGGAGTATGAACCTTCCATTTTTAGCTTCTTGCTGTACCCAGTGCTGTGCCAATACTGGAATAGATTTTCAAGTAATGAAAAGGGGCAAGGTCTTTGGTAGTATGAAATTGCAATTCCCTGGATCCTTTCCATACATGTTGTTTAAATTTGAAAATAAATACATTTTGGAAGCAAAGAAACATGGTCTGGTTTGGACTACCCAACAAAAGGCAATTGGTTTAGGGGTAGAACAGTATTTGAAAATATTCAAACATGTTTTTTGAGTGTCAAGAATCCAAGATGAGAAGAATACTGAATTGGTGAGATTCTTTGTAATTCAGGAATTTTCTGCGCAAAATTCACATGTGTTTCTTTTTGCAGAAAACAGTATTTTGCCTCAGATGTTGCTGTCAAATATCCACAATACAACAGGTTGGAAGTAAGGCCACAACTTTATTTGCAAACAATTGGTAGGGTTTGCACAAAGCATAAGGTCAGGATCTGTGAAATCAAACAACCCAATGTTGTCTGATTATCCAAACCTGGCACCCACCAGGTGCTTGGGATGACCTAGGGGCTAAGGAACACAACTTGACCGCAAACATTGTCTTGCGTTCACAAATTCACTAAGCCCCTAGTCACAAGGAGGCGCTCCCGCGTTCTGGCCCCTGCAATGGCCAAACGCCTGCCCTATTCGCCCCCGGGTACCTATTGACTCCCAAACCAGAGCTCCATAGCCCTGGTACAACAACATGCAGATCCTGGCCTATGCTGCCGCCAAAGTTGTGATGAAAAGACACCCACAAAACAGCGGTGGGCAGGCAGGAGAAGCTCAAAGTCTTTCTCCCTTCCTCAGTTTGGCTCTGCTCTGCTCAAAGCCAAGTGCCAACTGAGGGCTGGGGCCGGCAATGTGGCCTTAAATAGGCCTAGGGCCCACCCATATTGCAAGCTGTGCGGAGCCCCTTTTCCAAGGCCACCCAACCAATGGGCAGCCCTGGAGGACCGGAAGCTCCGCACCAACGAGCCCGGCTCCCAGAGCGTTGCGGATCGATGGGACCACCCCATCCGCTCCGTGCACCAATAGGGAGCCGGAGCAAGCCCCAGTGCACACTGGGGCTTGTAGTTCCAGCCGCTTCTAGCGGCAAAACGGTCTGCCTGCCGAGTAGGGCAACTGTTTTTTCTTTGCAGAAAACTATGTTTCTACGTGAAACGATTTCCTGCATTGAAAAAGCAGTACAGCACATGGGGACCTATTCAGCACAAAATTTGTACATGGACGATTTGCATAGTAAATAGCATTTTCGGTGCAAGATTTTTTTTTCTCTACAGGAAATAATATTTCTGCATAGAAAATTCTGTTTTCTACACAAGATAGCCATGTGTGAATTATACATAGAATAAATCCAGAATTGCTAAGAGTCTTCAAAAACAGTAGTCTTCAAAGACTGTGCAACAGCAGGAAGAAAATTGCTAAAATTACTCATTGCTCCTTTAAGTGGAAAATTAGGGAAGAATTATGTCCCTAAACTGGTTTGATTGGGCTGGCTTGAGTTTTATATGCTTGTAATTTGGACAAATGGGGTTCATATTCAATTGTGCAGAATATCTAATCCAGCAGTAGACACTCTGCATGATTACATTATGCCCATTCAGTAGCACTGTTACTTGTGTGCTCATATAAATTTAATCAAAATACATGCTTGACATTTTCAAGAATATGAGCTTATCAGATCTGTGGTTTATTTCTCTTTCTGGTCAGTGGAAAGATAAACCAATGTGTTAGATTAAGATGTCATGACATGCAAACTACAAATAGAACATGTATGTGGCATATTTTCCTGCCCAAGCAGTATGCACCAGCACATTTCCAATCACTGGAATTCAGGCTCATTGTAAAACCACAAACTTAGCCATTAGGCATTATAGAGTAGAAAACTGTGTGGGGATGGGCCTCATTTTCCCTCTCTCACAAGCTCAGCTGCACTGGTGTTACATCATGTATTTACTGTTTCCTGCCTTGGCTAGTTCATGGATGATTTTAAAGGATATGATGCGGTTGTGCAGGAAAAGTGACACAGTACATTTTTTTGGCATTTTAAGCATGGGGGGCCATAAATATCATCTGAAAATAACTCCCCCCCCTAAAAAATGAGATGGGGTCTGGGAACACTGGGAGTGTGTTAAAGGGGTTTGGTAGCACAACAGTGGGGTTCGGGGCTTCCTTCCTCCACTGTGTTGTATGTGAATTGTGTAATTGCTAGATTCATAGTTAGACTAGGTTCTATTTATGCTGTTAGGTACTACATCATTTGGACTCCATGCCAGCTAATCAGTACTACAGTTCATAAAACCATTTCAAAATGTAATAAATGCCTAAATATGTGACCTTTTAGGTTAAAAAACATGGTTGCATCATCTTAAGTCTAACAGGAAACTCATTTCTAAAGAATTTTTATTCTGAATGCATGAAAGAGTTGCAGGGAACTGGTAAACCATATTACTATCCAAGAAAAATAAAAATGTAAGCACAGGATTATGCAAGGTAGGGTAAAATAAACAGTCTTCTCAGCAAGGCACAGAGCTTAGGAGGGATAGAGGAAATAGCTTCATGCAGCAAAAAGAAAGACAACTGAAAACTAAAATATTGCTTTAGAAACTGATCAGACATTCAAGGAAGGACTTTTCTGGATAGCTAAGTGGGTCAATTGATGGCTTTTTGTGCAACTCCAAAATATCATTTGTTTCACAAAGCACTGCATGAATTTATTGCTCTAATCAGGATAATAAATATGGAAGATTTTAGAGTAGAAGAATGCTAATTATACAGAATGCTGCAAAGAAAACAGTGTGGCAGAAACCGGAAACAACAACTTGTAAAATAAAAATGCCAAGTTTCTCTTAGCAGCAACATTGCTAAATTCACACTAAATTTTCAAAAGAGAGCAACACACACTGCAAATATGTTAGCTGAAAGAAGGCTAATAATGAGACTTGAAGCAAAAAAAAAAAATCTAAGAAAGGAACATCGGGGAAAGTAATAGAGTCAAGTAAAGGTAGGACTCCAAAAACGAAGGAATGAAATATATCAAAAACCTATAGTGTTTCCTAATGGACATGTGTGTGTAGATAGTGAACAACCATGTTTTTCATAATCTAAGATCTCAGATGGACAAATGAAAGTTCAAAGAAGATACAGGATTCTGCTTCAAGCACAGTTCTCCATAAGCAAGGTCTAGCACTTCAGTAGAGGATGCTCCTAAGATTTCTAGCCTTTGATAGATACTGTATGTGGATGATATCATAAACACAGAGACATTCATTATATAATAAAGGGTTTTTCTAGATCAGTACAAAGAAGCAAGAGTTCTTGCAACTTAACTCTTATTGCTGGTTGGTGCTTATTGGTGCTGTATTCACATTGACTTGCAGCCTCACAGGAAAAAGGAAGCTGTATGACATTGTAGATAACTTTGCCAAACACCATTCACTTTGTGGACATTGTAGGCATTGTTCTTTTTGCAGAATACAGTATTTTCTTTGCAGAAAACTATGTTTCTATGCAAAACTATTTCCTGCATAGAAAAAGCAGTACAGCACATGGGGACCTATTCAGCACAGAATTTGTACATGGATGTTTTCTCTCACTATTGGGTCTAGATGTTTTGAGACCCAGGACTTTATTACACCATCACACTAGCTTGTTATTCTGCAAAAACTGTGTTCTTTTCAAAAGTACTATGTAGTTAGAACTATTCTCTTCTTTATCACATCTTTGTAATCTTTTTCTGTGTGTGTGTCAGGGAGACTTCCTGATTCAGGAAAGACTCATCAATGGCAGATGAAAGAGATTAACCTGTCAGTGAGTAATCTTATCTGCTGAACTCAGGAACTCCTTTGTCCCTCATCACTGGCAAGCAAAGGGCAAGCAATACCTAAAGCCCACCCACTGACCACCCAATCTGTCTGGGATTAAAGAGGAATTGATTTATTGCACTGCAAATGCTAGCACCACAGAAGAGGGAAAGGAGGTAATTCTTTTATTGTTGTGAATGAAAATAAATGCCTGCCGAAAGGTACTGCATGATAAGGACCCAATAACAAATGCTATTACTGAGATGTCATTGTGGTTTATTGCCTCATGTGATAAAAGTCTCAGTCTGGACATGGTTGTTGTTCTTGTTTTTAATAAGGACACTAATCCAAAATCCTTTTATGTAGACTGCAAGGGAATATCTCTGCTGCTAGTTGCCCCCTTTTCCCACTCTACAGTAACACCAAAGCTGGAGAACCCATGGGAATATTTGTCCGGATATATCCCAGAATTGAGGGGGGAACCCCTTGAGAGGGAATAAAATGTTGATGCTGGTGCCAGGATTTTTTTCTCTCTGAATATTTGGGTGTCTTTTTTCAAATTTATTTTTTAAAAACAGAGAACTGCAGCAACAAATACAACAGCCATCAACAACATTCATTTTGCCCTCTCTTAGAAATATTGCTTGTGAGTTAAGGTAAACATTCAGACAGAGGAATAATGTGTAAGAACATCATTGATAACTCCCCACAGTGGCATAAGAACAATTATGAAGGCAGCATCAAGGTTGTTGGTTGGTCAAAGAGGGGGCAGGTTTTGTTTTCATTTGATTTGGGATTCATTCAGCAAAGCAACAGCTCTGAGTGTGGATCATAGAGACAGGACTACTTTAATGTTGATTATGGAGTTAGCGACCTTAGGTTTTCTTATCACAAAGAGAGGATGGGTCTTAACTTTTATTTTTCTTTAAATGAAGCCTACATGTCCAGTTCCATCTCCACCCACTGTCAAATCAGATAGTTAGTGATGTGAAGGACCCCTGCTTTGAACCATGAACAGTGGCTGCAAATCACTTGTAGACCTTGCTGCTATTGGTAATGAATTGACTGACCTGTGATGAGACTGTTTCTATGAGCCAATTCAATCTTACCAGGCATTATTATTTGTTCTAACAAGTCATATTTTCTCATGATGTGTGCAAAATATGAAAGCCTCAGTTTTGTCATCTTGGTTTCAAGATGTTCAGATTTGATTTGCTCAGGGACCCATTTATTTGTCCTTTTGGCAGCCCATGATGTATTCTTCTCCAGCAGCACATTTCAAATTAGTTGATTCTCATCATATCAGATTTCACAATTATTTGGTATTTATTTCATGGTAGTTATATGTATAGCCTTTGGATATTAGTTTGTTTATCCTTTAGCACACAAAGGGCATACTGTATACTACCTCCTCTTGACTTTCCTCAGACCAAAATAGCATTTGACCTTGTCTGTAAAATTTCTGTAATTGCCCCTTCCCCTATATTTAAGAAATACTTCAGGGCACTTTGTATATTTCAGCAGAACCTGAAGTATAAAATTGTGTGTATACCTCTTCTGTTTCAACTGTGTGTCCAATATAGATGGAAGAATAAATGTTTTATTCATTGTAGATCTTGTAACAGAAGGTTTGCTATCTGCTAAAATACCATTTAGAATGAAATTAAATATACCTCTACTTGTGGTGCAATTCCATATCGATAATGTACATGGAATTATGGGCAAAGGAAGAAACCCTGAATAGCAATGCTGAGGGAGTAAAGTATAGATATGAAGTAATTTTATCATCAGATAAAGCCTGGCAAATAAAGAGAGAGAAATTGTTTTATCAAAGTGGGGAAATAGCTGAACGCGTTACTAAATCCATAATAATTACTTTAAAAGTCTGACATCTGATAATAAACTTGGTTGGAACAAGAGTGTTGGCTGAAATATCTGATGAAAATAAAAGCAGCATATTTGTGTTACAGTGTGGTGTAGTTGTTTGAGCATTGTGTTATAAGTCTGGAGGCCAGGGTTTGAATCCTCACTCAGCGATAGAAACCCATAGGGTGACCTCGGGCAAGTCGCACTATCTCAGCCTCAGAGGGAGGCAAAGACAAATCCCCTCTGAACAAATTTTGCCAAGAAAACCCCATGATAAGTTCACCTTTGGTTTGCCATGAGTTGCAGGTACACAACAACTGTAGTTTTTATTTTTATTGGTCAAAAGATCAACAGTGGCCTCTGTGCATGTTTTGTACAGTTTTTGCACAAAACTCTGATGAAAAGAATAATTTAATTGCATGATGAAGAGGCAACCCACTTTTTGGTTTAAATTAAAGTAGAAAACAACTTGCCTCTTCAGCAAGAGCTACTGTTGTAGAAATAAGCAAATAGACATCTGGGCATGACTACAGTTGTGTAGCTTGTTATAGTTTTGTTGAATCTCTGCTAAAAGATAATTATAACAACCCAATAGTCTTTCAGATGTACTCACTAATTTTCATTACAAGAAAGATGAGAAATTGTGATTAGAAACCTACTGTCCTAAAGGAGGAGGAGCAGGAGGAAGGAAAGAAAGGGGGATGGCAAAGAAAGAACACGGATGCCCGACTGCATGGGCCGGCCGCTTTGCTTTAGGGAGCCGGCGCGGCTCCCTGGCCCCAACTTCCGGGTTGGGGCTGCCCTCCACCCTGATTGGTGGCGCTGGGCGGAAGGGCCCTCCCCTTCTGCCCGTGCCGCTCTGGTAGAGGCGGAGGAAGTGTCTATGGTGAGGCTTTGGTCCTCCAGGGCAGCCCATTGGCTGGTCTGCCCTGGAGGAGGAGCCTCACCATCAGGTGAGGAGGCGGGGCCTTGGCCTATTTAAGGGCCATGCGGCCATGCCCTGCAGCCATTTGCCACTTGGCTCTGCATCGAGCAGAGCAGAGGCTTTTCTTTGGGAGGCTGGCATAGGGAGCGTGCCTCCCTCTCCCATCTGGGCTTGCCCCCAGCTACGGTGGAGTGCGGGTGGTGGGTATCCGCTCCCCCCTTCTCTTCCCCCATTTGTGGGGTCAGGGTCACGCCAGCCATTTTGTTCCCTCCCCCCAACCTCCGGTAAGTTTTCAGGGTTATTTTGCAGCCTTGCTGCTCCTGCCAGCCCTTCCCCCCACTCTTTCTGGGGGGTTGTAAGGGTCCCTGTCCCTCACCCCACATCCCCTTTGGCCTTTTTTTAAAATTTCTGGACTCTTTTTGTGGGCTGTGAGGGATAGTGGTGAGAGCTCCTATGTTCTAGTCTCTGGAGGATCTTTTCTTTTCCTTTGGGTTTGCCTTCCTTTTAAGTTGGCTCTTTTGCCTCCCACATTTTAGGCTGCTGTGGACATTTTTGTTTTGGTTCTGTTCACTGTTTTGGCGTTACCATGCCACCCAAGCCTCCTAATCCTGCATCCTCCACTCGCCCTTCCACCAGGGGTCAGACAGGTGCTCCCAGAAAATCCTGGTCATCGTTATCCCTGGTCTCCAGGTCTTCCCCAGCTGCCAGTACATCTGTGGCAGGGATGAATACCTCTTCTACAGCTTCTCCGGAGTCGTCTGTGGTTCCACCTTCACTGCCAAGTGGCTTGTCCCCAGAAGCAGCTGCCAGCTTGTCACGCTTGATTGCAGACCTGATTCAACAGGCAACTACATCCTCCCAAGCCTGTTCTTCTGTTGCGTCTGCTGTGCCATCTTCTCAACCTGTGAGGACTCCAGTTCTGAGCAGCTCCTCTAGCAGCAGTTCCAGCTCTTCCTCCTCATTGTCTTCAGATGAAGATGACCCACTCGGTGGCATCTCTTCGTTGGAAAGGCATAAGAAGAGGAAGAAGAAGCATAAAGCCAAGAAGAGGTGCCAATGTGCTCGACTAGCTGGTGCTTCGTAGGTTGCCGCTGCAGGTGGTGCAACATCTGAAGTTCCTTGTGGGAGGGATGGGTTTTGGGTGGAACATGCTTTGGTTCCTGGCCTGCCTAGGTGGGCCATAAAATGCCGGTCCTGGCGCCCTGGTCTCCAGGGTGTCTGGGTCGACCCCAAGCGGTGGATTTCCCGGTTTGTGCACCTGGTGAGAGGCCCTCTGGCTCTCACCTGCCCAAAAAAGTCAGAAAACTCATTCTTCGAGGCTGTTATGTCGACGTTTTCACCCTCCTGCAGCCGAAAGGTCAAGAGGCGGTGGCGGTGACATCTACAAGAAAGGCCAAGAGGGAACCCAAGTTGGCTCCGGCTGAACACACCTTTGCCAATTGGCTCGAAGGCTTCACTGTGTACAAAGCAGTGGTGGCCATGGCCTTTCCTGAGAGAGCTTGACATCTAGATAGTCATTTGTTAAATGTTTTGCAAGCTAAGTCCTTTGCAGGTGACTTAGCTGCTATTGCATATGATGCTGCGTTCCGCCAGACCGCCTCTCAGAACTCTAGGGCACGATGGGACACTTTACATAATGAAATCTGGTTGTTAGAAGTTGGTACATTGGCCAAGCCAAAAGGTCCTACCAAAGGACCTGTAAAAAAGGATTTTTGCCGCTTTTCTTGCTGGGATTTTAATGCTGGCAGGTGCACGCGCCAGCAATGCAAATATGAACACTCTTGTGATATCTGTAAAGGTTCTCATCCTAAGTTTTCGTGCTCACATACTAACCTTTCTTCTTAGCCCTTTCGTTCAGGGCGCCCTGCCCAAGCAGCAACCGGCAGAAAAGATGGTTCTTCGTCCTCAAATGCCAGCATGCCGGAGGGCCCAAATAGTGCTGAAGTTGTTTTACCTTCTTCTTTTCAGTTGGCTCCCACCCCTGTAAGGTCTGCTGCTCTTATTCCTCTCCTGGCTGCTTATCCTAACAGGGAGGCAGCTGCAGTATTTGCTGATGGTTTTTCCTTTGGTTTCCGCATCCCAGTTGCTTCCTTCCCATCCCACTCTAACCCTCAAAACCTCAAGTCTGCCAGAGATCAGCCAGATATCCTACGAGTGAAAATCATTAAGGAAATTGAAGCAGGCAGAGTTGAGGGCTCCTCCCCTCCCCACCTTTTGTTAACTTTCATGTCTCTCTTCTAGGTGTTGTTCCTAAGAAGGCACCTGGTGAATTCAGGATCATTCATCATTTATCTCAACCTCCTGGTTCTTCAGTTAATGATGTTATTCCCCCTGAAATGTGTTCCGTTAAATATGCTTCCTTTGACCATGCCGTTCGTTTGGTTAAGGCTTGTGATATAGGTGCCCTTATGGCAAAATGTGATATCCAATCTGCCTTTCGCTTGTTGCCAGTTCACCCTGAAGATTTCCCCCTCCTTGGTTTTAAGTTCTCTGACAACTGGTACTTTGATAAGGCCATGCCCATGGGCTGCTCCATCAGCTGTTCAGCCTTTGAAATGTTTAGCACGTTTCTAGAGTGGGAATTGAAGCGACGGGCTTCATCTCCTTTGGTCACCCACTACCTTGACAATTTTCTTTTTGTTGGGCGTGCTCATACTGATGAATGTTCCAGGCTCCTTGCTATGTTTTCAGACCTCGCAAAGGAAATTGGTGTTCCTTTGGTCGCAGACAAAACTGAAGGGCCCTCCACGTCCCTTACCTATCTAGGGATTAGATTGGATTCTGTGGCAGGTCTCTCCTGCCTCCCTGCTGATAAACATGTGACCCTTAGGTCCCTACTCCAAGAGGCCCTGCTGGCTAAAAAAGCCACCCTTAAGCAGATTCAGTCCATCCTTGGGCATTTAAACTTTGCTTGCAAGGTCATTTCACCTGGTCGCGCCTCTTGCGCTAGTATTGCTTGGTCCATGGCTGGTCCACGCCTCCCCCATCACCACATTCATTATACCAGAGCTATGAAGGAAGATCTCAGTGTTTGGCTCCAATTCCTTCAGGATTTTTATGGTATTGCCTTCTGGCAAAGGTCCTGGTCTCTCCAGGACCTTTTACAGGTTCATTCGGATGCTGCAGGGAGTGTGGGGTTTGGAATTTATTTTCAAGGACATTGGTATGCCAAAAAGTGGCCTTCTGAGTGGTTGGGTTGTGACATAGTGAGAGATATGACCTTTTTGGAACTGTTTCCCTATTGTTGCTGCTGTTCACATATGGTGCCAAAGTTTCAGTAACAAAAATGTTTGTTTTTGGTGCGACAATCAAGCGGTTGTCTCTGTGGTCAATTGTCATTCTTCCAAGTCTGAAAGGGTTATGTCTTTAGTAAGAAAGCTTGTTCTTTGCTGCCTGCATAATAATATTACACTTACAGCTTGTTTTGTCCCAGGTTTACAAAATAATGTTGCGACACCCTTTCTCGTTTTCAGGAAGACAGGTTTTGCCAGCTGGCACCCAAGGCAGATCCATTGCCTATCCCTTTCCTAGAATACCTTTGGGAGGTTGGCTGCCAGAAATAATGCAGGGAGTTCTGGTGTCTGTGGCTCCTTCTACTTTCAAAGTTTACAAGCGTGCCATTACCAAACTGTGGGAATTTTTTCATTCTATGGGCAGGCAGCCTAGATGGCCTGTTGACTGTGACACTGTTATGCAGTTTCTTGTGTGGTTGAAGCGTGCCAACAGCGCACCTAAGACTATGGCCATTCATTTAGCTGGCATTACCTTCTTCTCCAAAGCTGGTGGTTTTGCTGATCCATAGAATCATAGAATCATAGAGTTGGAAGAGACCACTAGGGCCATCCAGTCCAACCCCCTGCCATGCAGGAAATCCAAATCAAAGCATCCCTGACAGATGGCCATCCAGCCTCTGTTTAAAGACCTCCAAGGAAGGAGACTCTATCACCCTCCGAGGGAGTGCATTCCACTGTCGAACAGCCCTTACTGTCAGGAAGTTCCTCCTAATGTTCAGGTGGAATCTCTTTTCCTGTAGCTTGCATCCATTGTTCCGGGTTCTGTTCTCTGGGGCAGAAGAAAACAAGCTTGTTCCCTCTTCAATATGACATCCCTTCAAATATTTAAATAGCGCTATCATATCACCTCTTAACCTTCTTTTCTCCAGGCTAAACATCCCCAGCTCCCTAAGTCATTCCTTATAGGACATGGTTTCCAGACCCTTCACCATTTTTGTCGCCCTCCTTTGGACACGCTCCAGTTTCTCAATGTCCTTTCTGAATTGTGGAGCCCAGAACTGGACACAATATTCTAGGTGGGGCCTGACCAAAGCAGAATACAGTAGCACTATTACTTCTCTTGATCTAGACACTATATTTTTATTGATGCAGCCTAAAATTGCATTGGCCTTTTTAGCTGCTGCATCATACTGTTCACTCATGTTCAACTTGTGGTCTACTTGGACTCCTAGATCCCTTTCACATGTAGTTTCATTCAGCCAGGTGTCCCCATCCTATATTTGTGCATTTTATTTTTCCGCCCTAAGTGCAATACCTTACATTTCTCCGTGTTGAATTTCATTTTGTTAGCTGTGGCCCAGCTTTCTAGTCTATTCAGGTCATTTTGAATCTTGGTCCTGTCCTCTGGGGTATTAGCTATTCCTCCTAATTTGGTGTCATCTGCAAATTTGATAAGTATGCTCCCAATTCTGTCATCCAGGTCATTGATAAGGTCATGTTCGTCCTTTCTTATTTGAAAGGCGATCGAAGGCTGGAAGCGTTTATATAGCAAGGCCAAAGTTGCCAGATGGCCAATATGTTTCCAGCTGCTTTCTAATATCTGCTCGTTATTACCTTCAGTTTACTCCTCTGATTACGAATATGCTTTATTTTTTGCTGCATTCACGGTGGCATTTTTGGGGGCTTTCAGATTAGGAGAACTGGTTGCTTCTTCCAAGGTTGATGTATCATTTCGGGCGATGAAAGTGAGCGATTTGTCCTTCTTTAAACATGCTGTTTCTTTGGTTGTCTGCAGGTCCAAATGCGATCAACTTGGCCATGGTAAAACCATTGTAATTAGGAGGTTAAAAGGGTCTACTGTTTGTGCTGTAGAGGCCCTTCAAAAATTTTGGTCTATCTGCTCTGGCTTTGATTCTTATCTGTTTGTTCACTTGGATGGGACGCCTCTCACTCGTTTTCAGTTTGTTTCAGTGTTACGCTTGGCTGTCAAGCGGTTGGGTCTTCCTCCTGCAGATTTTGGAGGACATTCGTTCAGGATTGGAGTGGCCACCTTGGCGTCTCAAGTCGGCCTAGCTGCTGATTCCATCAAAAAACTGGCAGATGGAAATCTAAGGCCTATGCAGGTTATGTTCGTCTGCACTTGGACACTTGTGCTGGACATTGTCAACCTGAGGCTGGGTTGGCGGTAGGTCATCCCAACGCCTGGTGGTCACCAGGCATGCTGCTTATCGATTAACCATGGGGTTATTCGATGCTTCAGATCCTGACCTTATGCTTTGTGCCAACCCTTCTGTTCTGGTTTGCTGATGTTAATAAAAGTTGTGGTCTTTTCTTTCAACTTGATTTCTTGTGTTTTTTAGCACCGGCCTCACAAGCAAAAGGACAGACAGACAGACAGACCCAAGATCCAAGTGCTCTCCATACAAAAAGTTTAGGGGGGGGGGTACTTTCATGTTTTGCAGAGACTCCAGACTGTTTTCAGAGGCCAAGGAAGTCATCCAAGTGCTGTGGTAGCAATTTTGTAAATTTGGCAATTTCACAGACCCTTTCAATATATCTATATTAAATAGAGCAAACAGAATGAGCAGATGAGAAAACAAGAGAAAAACCTGAGTAAGCAGCAGTTATGCTGCCCTTCAGTTGCACTTGGGTCTGTACTGAGAAGCAAAAAGTCATAGTTGTGTCCTTTTGTGAGACAGTTGAAACAAAGCTTGAACAGATAAAAGTGATAAGCTTTTCATTTTCTCTTCCATACTGGCTGAGAGTCAATATGGCAGATGAGTAGGTACAGAACCAAAGCCTCTATAAAATGCTTATTGTTATCTTTCGTTGTTCTTGTTCACTGGATGTGTAGGGTAGTCATACCTAGCATTTTTTTCTACATGACACCAGTCAGAAGGTCATCATTTTATTTACAATAATGCCAATGTTGAGGTTGTCATCATGTTGCACACCTATTCTGAAGCGAGAAATGCAAATAACCACTGGGTGGGGGAAGAAGCTACAGTGAATGAGACAGTAGGTATTGCAAAAATAGATGAAGACTTGGGATGAAGATTCAGCTAGAATACTGACCTTTACTGATCTTTAAAAAACAGTGCATCAGAACAAATCCAAAAGTAAAGAGTAATTTATTCGCCCCCCCCCCCCATAGTGAAGGTAAGAAGATGGCTGCCATTCCATTGCTATTTCAAGCCGAGTCTGAGTAAGAGTCCTGTCTAAAATAGTGTAAGCTACTTGTGGTGGTGATGATGATTCTTTTATTCATCTGGCATAACTTGAATAGCAAAACAAAAATTGTATGATTTCTTTAAACCAAGCATTTTTAATACTTTATTTTTTAATCTGTGATTGATCTTATGGGTTTGCTCTGAACAAAAGCAAAGAAAAAAAGCATTTATTTTTGCAGGGGCAGAAATGGTAACAATAATTATCACTGCACTGAATAATATAATGGCGTATTATGGAAATATAAAAGTAAACATGCTTTGCTATTGGCTTTTTTATCTTTCTTTTAAAATTAAATTTTAAATTGGAATACCTCCAGACCAAATCAAGGTACAGAGTCCCCTGGAGAGTGTTAGAAGGAACATTTTTGGGGGAAACATAGACTGTAGCAATTATCTAAATAATTGCATGCAGAGCTTTGCTATCTACAGTGTTGTTTATATTTTTTGGTCAGACAGCCTCTTGACACCTGACCTCCAAAGTGCTTCTATGCTCTCTTTGTAAGAAAGTTTCTAAGTAAGAGGAAATCAAGCCAAAGTAATGCTACTAAGGCCAGATTATTTAATGGTATGAGGTAAACATGTACAGTCATCCCTCCATATTAGATTTATGCGTCTTGAAAATAAAACAGTTTGGGCATTTGTGTCCATAGTCTGAAGGTCTAGTAAAAAGTATTAAAAAGTGCAATTAGAGAGGTGATTGCATGAGGGGAAGCACTTTTATTTTTTTCTTCTAAAACACCTGAACCTTGATGGTGCTGAGCAAGCACCAAGCAGGTTGCATGGAGGGAAGCTCTCCACTTGAAAATCCATAAACTATATTCACTATGCATGGTGATGTCATATGAATTTTGCAGACTTACAGAATGTAACTAGATGTCCAAAGTTAACAAAGATGGATTGAAACCTATTTTTCAACATGGTACTTCTTTTTGAATCAGTGGAGATGAACCTGTCCAGTGTGTAGCAATGAGAATGCCACACCTGGGGCTATATATGCATTTAAACAGATGTTGCTTTCAGCTCTGACAGCATCAGTAATCCCTTTTGGTGGGTAGGAGTACTGACTCCAGGGACTCCCTTTCTTTGATGGGTAATCAGTTGTCAGCAGTGACAGTACCAACAATCTGTTCAGCAAGGGATATCTTTGCACTCAGCAGTACTTGTGCTATTCTCTGCAGATCTCAAGATTGGGGCAGAGCATTTTGATACAGTATATTGGTTCATAAGTGTTACTCATTGCTGCCAAGCTTAGATAGTTAACATGTCCTTTCTGGACTGCAGGTTTTTTTCCCTTTGTGTGTGTGTTACTCCTACTGTAGATTATGTTGGTTTGTATTATTAGTTTGAGGCTTTGTTACAGTTTCATGAGATGTATTGATTTTAAATAACTTTTAAAGTTTTTTTTTTGTCATTTTGCTACTGATGAAAATAGAGTTATACCTGAGTGTGCTATATGGATTATGTAGGGGAAGCTGACAGTATACCTTCAGGCAAATCTTCTGAAACATATATCACAAACTGAATAGAGTAGGTCTCTTCTGATGCAACAGCAACACTTGGCTATGTAAAATACTATGTATGCCTTTTCCCTCCCACTGGTGATAATTTTAGTGGTGCTGAAAGTTGATAAATACTGGTGTCAGTGTAAAATAGATTATTCATATAAGACCTGCCAATGATTTAAGGCGTCAGCAACATGGGTTTTTTGAATTTGTTGTCTCAATGCAGTTTTAAAATTTCATTGGCCTAATTTCAATGGCAAAAAATGGCTGTTTTATCACTGGAATAAATACAGTGTGTGTGTGTGTGTGTGTGTGTGTGTGTATTACATACAGCATTTTAAAATTATTCATTTGAGAGGAAGCTATGAAATTCTGTACATAAAGTGATGTCTACTCACAAACAGCACATTAATGCCATCAGTGCTTGGAAGATATAGGCACCCCCCTCTGGCTACTTATTCTATGCAAAACTCACACTTGGTTTTACTCGTATTTCTTTTGTAGCTATTTGGCCGAAAGAAAGTCAAATGTATTTTAGTTGTGTCCCTTCAAGACATTTCTGATGGTGACCCTAACTGTACTGCTAGTTATTTATGTCACAACAATTACCTTGATAAACACAAAAAGGTGTATCCCTAAACCAAAAAGGTCAAACAGAAAAGTTTAGGGAAAAGTGGTAGTAGAACAAATTATAAAAAGGCTTTATTAACCAATGTAATGGCAAAATAATAATATAAGAAATCAGTTTTGCCAATAGGCATAAAATACTGGAAACTGGAAGTCCCAGGTGACATACAAATGTACAAATACAGATAAAACCAAGCGCGTTTCGACAATTGTCTTCCACAGTGGAAAAAATATTATCTAGAAAGATAAAATTATAACCTCATTAGTATGTCAATAAAGAATGATAATGAAGACCATATTGAAAAATAATAGTTTACACATATACCTGTTATATCATCATTATTAGCTTGGAGTCATCCAGTATAAGTATGAGGAAAATTATATAATATATTATTATTTTGCCATTACATTAGTTAATAAAGCCTTTTAATAATTTGTTGTACTACAACAATTACCTTTACATTCAGTGATATATGGGAATTACGATTCATGAGTAACATTAGTACAAAAACCATTGCTAAGGATTCTATATAGTGTGGTATGGCAGGAGGTCAATGGGGGGGGACACTATGAGTTATTGCACTGGGTGACACCAACCCCAGTGATGACACTGCTGGCAGCAGTGATAACTCTGAGCTATGTGTCTAAAGTACCACCACCATCCTGTATTCTGTAAACCAGTCTGCTGCCCTCAAGTATGATGGAAGACCAGTGCTGAACAAAGAACCATGTGCAATTGTGGTGGGCTTCTGTGCCTGGAATGTGCAGAGAAGAGAAAATCTTCTCCTTTGCTTCAAGAATAAAATAACTGGCTGACCCTGAATACCACTTTCCAATTAACAGTCTCAGGCACTTAGCAGAGGAAAGCATGACATTGGTTCCCTTTCTTTAATATTTGATATATTAGTGATGGAAAGAATTTTTGAAAATATTAGAAATATGGTTGAAAAACATGTAGAGAGTTCCTGCTTTTCCCATCTACATGGTTTAGGAAAAATGCAGGAGCCCATGTTAGTCAATAAGTGGCAATATGGACATGCTCAAGTTGTGTGGCTGCATGCATGTGCCACTACTGATGAATTAATATGGGACAGGGCAATCTATAGATGGCTAGCATGGCACTATGGCAGGCCCACTGCACTTCAGGTGTTGAGAAATCTTCATATGAAGAATCTTAACCACATGAAAGTCTATGTAGTTTGGGACTTATTTTCTGCACAGAAAATGTAGTAACTGGGATTTATTTTGTGTAAAATATGTCAATAGTTGATTATCATAGAACAACACCATAAAAGCAGCACTTTCTGTGCATAAAAACAGCATTTTGATTTTTTAAAAAATGTTGTTTTCTGTGCAAAACAGCCAAGTATGAGTTTTGCACAGAATATGTCCTGAATTGTGAAACGTCTTTGAAAACTGCATGGGTTTTGAAGACTTTTTCTTAGCGAGAAGAAAATTGCTGAAATTACTCATTGCTACATTCAAGAAGAAACTTAAAAGAATTACATCCCTAACTAGTAGCCCTTTTAAGAAAAATGAGCATGTCAGAGAGAGCTGAAGATCTCTCTCTCTCTCTCTCTCTCTTACACACACACACACAATGTGTTTGCGCACTGCAGACAGCAGGAACTCTTTAAGTCCCTCTTCATGTTCCTCTTCATAAGATGATACAAGAGCCAGGTAGGAATGGGATGAAATTTGCTCCTTAAGGTTTCATTAAAATGTTCATAAAAATAGCAAGTTTAATAACCTTGTACAGAGAGCTTGGCATTAAAGGTTTGAAAATAAATGTATTTGCTATCTCAAAAGCAGCCCTCTAAGTTTCCTTCTTGACTGAACCATAGTAATACACATTTGGAAAGCATCTGATTAGACATCTGCTCCTGTGCTTTAATGCAAGGCTGAACCCCTTACCTAAAGCATCCATGGCAGATGTATCTCCAGTCTCTCTTCAATAATCTCTGGTGATTAAAGTTGCATAATTTCCTACAACCACTTGATGCTTGGTCCATCTGGTGCAGTTCCAAGGCTTGTTATTTCATATTGAGCCTGTTTACATACTGCTGATGCTCAGTTTAGTCATGTCATGCATTTTCTCACAATGATGCAGGAGAGAAGGATCCCATTTTCTCCACTATAGGGGCTTGATGTATGTAGCTTTAAACCAGTTCTACTAAGTTTTCTTAGGCTTATTTTCCTGATCAAAGTCAGAGCAATGCGATGCTCTAGAGGAAGTCTTCACTTTTCTGAATAGCAAGTCAGTAATAACTATCTGTAGTGTGGAGATATGATTTTTCTACAGATGCACTAAAAATAGTAGCAGTCTTCATTACAGAAACATTTAGAGTGTAACTTTTGATCAGTGCAGTAAGCTCTATTCACTTTTTGTAGTTTTTTAAAGCAGTAAAACGAAGTAATCAAAACTATGAATAGCAGGAGGAATGTGAAAAGCTGGGGAGATTCTCTCTGAATCCCACTTTGAAGATTTCCTCCGGTTGTAAATAAATTCTGTAATCCTTGAACTATGATGATTAAAGGCCAGCATGTTGTGCTAATAGTGTGCTCAGTTTGTACTGCTGAAATTCATGGTCAAACTACGTATTACTTTAAAGCTAAGCTTAGGAAGCTACTTTTCAGAAGAATGAATATGATGACATCATATTCAGACCATCTTTCTATTCAGGACATCATTCTATTCATCCTTCTGAAAAACAAGTTTCTAAAATTTCCTTCTAAGACATAGTGATTGGTGATTTTTTTAAAAAGTAAGTGCAATGACCTGAGTGTGAGAGGTGGAGATGTTAACTCTTTGCTCTCTTTTGTGATCCTGATTTGAATCAAACACCTACTTTGTTTTGCTTTTCCACAAAGGAAAAGAATGAATAATTATTGGTGTAGTGATCCATATCAGGAATTAAAAGGAAGGAAGACTAATGAACACACCCTTACCCTCTGTACTAGGAACATTATCACATGAGCCCTGTTGTCATGTCAATGATGTCACTTAATAAAAATGGAAACACATTGGGGCTGCTTCTGCCACCACATTCTCCATGACTCCCACTTGACCCTGCCTCCCTGCCCTATCTCCTAACCAGCTTTCCTTGTTTTTTTTTTAATTTTATTTTTATTTTCACTTTTCCAGGCAATTCCAGAGTTTTGATAATGCAATTTAAAGCTTTTAAATAAATAAATAAATAAATAACAAGTAAATGCCTGCATGGGAATAGTGAGGAGGGGTGAGGATAGGGGAAAAGAGAAGACACAGACACCACATGACTGACCCAGCAGTGATATTTTGCATCTGAGGATTAGCCTTACCATAAGAACTTATAATTGTGATCTCATTGATGGGTTGCCCTCATTGATGAAAAGGAATGCCCTAACCACGCTTCTGGGACTCAGCAGTTATGGGTCAGAGGCAGCTTCACGTTATAAGTATCATTCCTACTATAACCACAGTTTAAAAGCCTGTGAGTAATCTCCTTGGTGTCCCATGCTCACCTTTAAGTAAGGGGGACAAACTCACATAGCTGTTAGCTGTGTCTTTGTAGTTTTTAGCCTGTTAGTAACCAACATGTGATTCAACTTTTACTTCCTTTGTTCTCATATTCAAAGATAACAACTCTTCAGTTCAGATGCCAGAAACAAAAAAGTGGTTATTTCTCAACCAGCTAGGATGAGAAAGGGGTGACTTGGAATGGAACAGGATGATGAACCTCCAGCTCATTCACACTCACCCTCTCTGTTTTATTCCCACCTTTATTCTTGTTCTCTTCATTTTGAACTGTATATAATGAATGCATTTACATGTTACAGTTATTTAAAACACTATTCAACCACCACAGGTTACTTCACACCTTCTGCCAGCAAAGGTAAACTAATCAACCAATAGACCTCACAACTCTACCAGTATAAATAAGGGGCCATACATACTCTAAAGTGATGTTCTTAGAGTAGCAATTGTAAATGAATTTCATTACTTTAGTGAAAAACATGTAACAGAGCTAAGATTCAAGTAAACTGTTATTAACAGAGTGAGGGCTTATTACAAAAGAAGGCAGAATCAATGTCTGAGAGCTATCCCGCCTTCAGTTCACTCTGTTTCCCAGAATGGATTGGAGAACGCACCAACCATACCACAGAACCTTACCTTGCTCCTTTCCAATGCTAGGTTGGTCAAAAATAAAACCCATATCATCTATGACCTCCTCTTAGATGGGGATGCCAACCTGGCCTGCCTTACAGAGACCTGGCTAACACTATAACCTGGATGCAGGCCCTTCCAGTCAGGTACTCTGTCAGTGAGCAGGTAAGGGGAAGTGGGCAAGTGGCCAGAGTGCTTCTGGTTCATAAGAACAATCTCACCTTGACCAGGATACCTGTCCGGAAAACAAACCACTTCGAGTGTATGTACCTGAGCCTGAGGACTAAGGATAGTTTGGGGATTACTGTCCACCCCCTTGTCTAATGAGCTCCTTAACCAAGCTGACACAGCTGTCTCAGAGTTGCTGTTGGAGTCACCCAGACTTTTAGTCCTGGGCGACTTCAACATTCCACTCGAGATCAGTTTATCAAATCTTACTGGTGCAGCTCGGGAGTTCATGGAGTCCATGACAAACATGGGCTTAACCCAATTTGTTGTCAAGCCTACTCACTGTGCAGGTCATACTTCAATGCGGTCTTTAGTAAGAGCAGGAATATTCATGGGCAGAGGTAATCAAAACCACCACATTGTCATGGACGGATCATTTCCTGATCAAGGTTGAACTAAGAGCCACTGTCTGTCCTGTCGGGGGTGGAAGACCCATTAGAACGGTCTGCCCTCAAAGGCTAATGGAATCAACTAGAGTGTGTATGATAGCCCTGTTTAAATATTTGAAAGGATGTCATATTGAGGAGGGAGCAAGCTTGTTTTCTGCTGCTCCAGAGACTAGGACCCAGAGTAATGGATGCAAGCTGCAGGAAAAGAGATTCCACCTCAACATTAGGAGGAACTTCCTGACAGTAAGGGCTGTTCAAATGTGGAACACACTACCTTGGAGTGTAGTGGAGTCTCCCTCCTTGGAGATCTTCAGACAGAGGCTCGATGGCCATCTGTCGGGGATGCTTTGATTTGGATTTTCTGCATGGCAGGGGTTGGACTGGATGGACCTTGCGGTCTCTTCCAACTCTATGATTCTATGTGTCTGGTGAAAAACTTGACTCTTATCTGAGAGAACTTGCCATAGGAAATTTCTTTGTTCCTATGGAGAGGCAATATGTGCACCGAAGAAATCTTTCTCCTCTCTCTACATGTATTGCGTCTGCAGAGTCCTGTCCAGCAGAGCTGTTTAGGGTGGTAAGGGAACTGTCACAGATTCCATCTGTGCAGAACCCATTACTTAACCTGACAACAGCCTGCTGTGATGGGTTTTAACAACTTTTTCGCAGATTAAATCTCTCATATAAGAGTCAACTTGGACCCCAGTGTTTCAGCAGAGTTGACTGATGAGGTGTCCAGCAACTCCGTAGATGAGATTACACTGGGTCAGTTTCAATCTGTGAGTACTGATAATGTGGACAAGCTTCTTGGTAGAGTGAAGAAGACAACTTGCCCTCTTGATCCTTGCCCTTCATGGCTAGCCATCCGGGGGGGGGGGGGGGGGGGGAGAAGCCTTGAGGATGTTCTTGAGAGACATCATCAATGCATCCCTTGGGGAAGGTCATGTTTCATTATGTTTGAAGTAAGAGGCAGTTAGGCCATTTCTGAAAAGACCTTTGCTCAACCCTCTGGTCATGAATAGCTATAGGCCAGTTTCCCATCTACCTTTTTTGAGCAAAGTGATCGAGAGGGCTGTTGCTGTTCAGTTCCAGGTTGTCTTGGAAGAAACCAATTATCTAGATCCATTTCAAACTGGCTTCAGGGCAGGATATGGAGTTGAGACTGCCATGGTTGTCTTAGTTCATGTCCTTCATCTGGGCATCGACGGGGGTGGGGGGGTGGGTAGTGTGACCCTGTTGGTGCTGTTGGACAGCTTTTGACACAATCGATCATGACATCCTCTTGGAATGGGGGCATTGCATTGCAATTGTTCCGTTCCTTCCTCTTGGGCAGATTCCAGAGGGTGAGGCTCGGGGACAGTTGCTCAGCAAAAAAAGAGCTTAATTGTGGCATCCCTTAAGGCAACATCTTGTCCCTGGTGCTATTGAATACAGTCATCCCTCCATATTTGCGGCTTTGATATTTTCGGATTTGATTATTCACGGATTTCATTAATATGTTCTCTCTAGGACTGTCTAGGTCCTCCAGTGCAACTCTGTAGTCAACTTTAACTAAAAGTTGCACTGAAAGACCATTTGTAGCTACTCCAGTGCCATTCTATGGTCAGTATATGTTGGGCATTGACCACAGAGTTGCACTGGAGGACCTAGAGATTCCTAGAGAGGTGTCCTCTCCGGTAAAAACAGTGTTTTTGTTATTTGCGGTTTTTCCATATTCATGGGGGTCTTGTTCCCCTAACCCTAGTGAATATGGAGGGACAACTGTATATATATATGAAGCCGCTGGGAGAGATCATCTGGAGACATGGGGCGACGTGTTATCAGTACACTGATGATACCCAGATATATTTATCTATGTCTCAGTCTACAGCTTTGACTTCAGATGGTGTCTCTGCTCTCAATTAATGTCTTAAAATGGTAATGGACTGGACGAGGAAAAACAGATTGAAACTGAATCCAAACAAAACAGAGGTACTTACGGTTGGGGCCCATAACCCAGGTATTGTAGTACAGCCACTAGTCCTAGATGGGGTCACACTCTCCTCAAGGGACTGTGTTCACAGTCTGGGGGTCCTCCTAGACCTGTCACTCCAGATGACAAATTAGGTAAATGCAACAGTCAGGAGTGCCTGTTTTCAGCTTCAGCTGATATGCCAGCTGCACCCTTTCCTAGAAGAGAGGGAACTAAAAACTGGTAACTGCACATGCTGATAACCCCACAACTCAATTTCTGCAATGCACTCTACTCTTTTGCTTAGTTTGGAAATTTCATTTAGTGCAGAACATGACAGCCAGGTTGGTTTCTCGCAAAGCCAGAAGCGATCACGTAACACCTATATTAAAATCGCTCCACTGGCTGCCTATTAGTTTCTGGGCACGGTATAAGGTGTTGGTTATGTCTTTTAAAGCCCTAAATGGCTTGGGTCCAACCTATCTTCAGGAAAGCCTCCTTCAATATAATCCACCCTGCACACTCAGGTCCTCTGGGAGGAATTTATTGAAGCCTATGAAAACTAGACTGTCTGCAACCACCCAGAGGACCTTTCGGCAACTGCTCCCAGATTATGGAATGGCCTGCTGGAGGAGATCCATCACATTACTAGTTTAAACAGTTTTTAAAAAGCTGTTAAGACAGCTCGCTTCCAGCAGGCCTTTCCTGAATAGATAACCAGCCACCAAAATCACAACCCGTTACCCCTCTGAATCAGCTATAGCCATTGTTAGAACTATTTTTCTTGTTTATTTTAAAAATATGTTTTAAATTGTGAATTGTTTAATTGTTATTTTAGAGGGGGGCAGAATTCTGGTATATGGAATTGTACTGTTTTAACTAGTAAGCCTCCCCAGTTGTCCCGGACAGAGAAGCGGGATATTTATTTATTTATTTATTTATTATTCTGCAGAAAACTTTCAATGTTTATCACTAGGTAGTATTTCCTTGTAGTAATTCTCTGTGCTATCAAGTAGCATTCTTTCTCCATCTAAAATTCATGAGCTGATCTGCCATGAGTCAATACTTGAAATGGAAGCAGTGCATGTCAAGTTCTTCTGTCTAATGTCCCTTCTGCTGGGTTCAGCCATTGTAACAATCCAGTCGTTAGTTATAGCTGGTTTTTCAAATGTCAGAGCATCAGGCTGGAAATTTATTCCCCCCTCCTGCCTTTTCCTTCATTTTCTCTTTCATTGTTTTCTTGTAGAGCGTGATGAATGTGACAGCGGACAGCACAACTGTGATGAGAACGCAATCTGTACTAACACCGTCAGGGGACATAGTTGCACCTGCAAACCTGGATATGTTGGGAATGGGACCATCTGCCGAGGTAGGTCTGTTCCTCCAACATATTGATAAAAGGAGTAGACACTATTAATATTTCTTGACAGTTGCCTAAGTTTAGTAAGCATATGATTCTGGGCTCTATTAGGGTTAACCACTCTGATTTATCTCTGGCAGTTCTAGCAAGCAAAGACATTATGAGAATTGATTTATACATAATTTACTACTGTGAAAAGGTATTCATGGGCATCTAAAACACTTTTCAGTTTACTACTCATCAATATGGCTTTTTTGCATACTTTATTAACTTTTCATTGGTTTTCTACACTGTCATTTTGAGCATAATTACACAGTGAATCCCACTGTTATCTTCTGTCTTAGGTGCATGCAGTTCTTAAGCTAGAATAATTGCCATCTAAACAAGATCCATGTGGCTTTTAAACTGCAGCTGTAATTTTCTTTTATAGTAGAGTAAGCTGCCAGGAGCCACTGAATATGAGGAGTGGCAGACAGAAATGATTTTTGTTTTTGATGCAGTTTGCTTTATGGTGCATTAATAAACTAGTTGTCTGCATTTCAGAGATATCACTGCTGTTGTAGGCTTTGAGTAGACCATAAAGTGTGTGTGTCATAATATCACTGTGTATTCAATAACATGGTATTTTATGGGGGGATTTTTTTTCCTCAAAGAAAAAAAGGAGACGAAAGAGAAAATACATACCACTTTCTGATCTGGTAACTGCTGTTATTATTCAAGATGGGATTTTCTGTACCGCCCTCCTCCTCCCCCCTTTCATTAAACATGCTTCCAAAATCTCAAGCTACTGTCCTCTACTCTGCAATTGTTATTGGTATGGACCTCTGAGTAGTTACATGTAAGTCTCTGTTGTTAAATGCCCTTTAGGTTCTTGGCTATCTAAACAGTGTTATAATTTAGTTTTGATTTCCTATGAGCCTTTAGGACACAAGTTGCCAGTTAAGATTGTAGGCTGAAAGGTATACTTAGAATGTTGTAAAATGGCTTTAATTTTTTAAAAAAAATAAATCCTCGTTGGGCAGGATTTTTATTGTGCTCATTTGTGCAAAATCTAGTTTCATTTCAAAACAAGTTCTCACACATAACTCTATTTTGTCTCAAAATCTAACCACATTCAATAGCTAGAAATGAAAGGAATGCAATTATTTAATTGCCATCATCAGTGGTTGCAAATTCGTGTGCCATAAATTCAAAATGATCTCTTGTGTATGTTTATTGAGCTCCAACCAAAATTGTCTTGTAAGCAAATGGAAATTAAGTTTGGATGGCAATTTTTGTCTATCGTAATCACTGAAGAACCATTCTTTTAGATGGGCTTAGCTATGACACAAGTCCCACTGAATACAGTGAAGTTAGTTTCATCTATCTTGAGCTGGAATGGAATCTACCGGAATCTAGCTAGAATAGTGAAATACTTTTGAAATACTTTGATAACATTTAGATTAAAAAAATAAAGATACCATTAAAGAAACATAGAAGCTACTGTAAATACATGAAAATAAATTGTCAAGTACTGCAGGATACCAAGTTCAGAAATCCAGGCTTCAGTAGTTAAAAAAGCCCTATAGATTTAATCCAGTTACATTTATTTTCAGAACTGATCAGCAAGCACTATCATTGTCTAATTAAACTGCCCACAATTTAAAAAGCCTGACAGGTTTAATTCTTATTTGTTAATAAACAAATCCCCTCTTGTTCCTGTTACTGCCTTTCTATATTATTACAACCTAGAATCATAGAATCATAGAACCGTAGAGTTGGAAGAGACCACAAAGGCCATGCAATCCAACCCCTGCAATGCAGGAAATCCAAATCAAAGCATCCCTGACAGATGGACATCCAGCCTCTGCTTAAAGACTTCCAAAGAAGGAGACTCCACTACACTCCGAGGGAGTTTGTTCCACTGTCTAACAGCCCTTACTGTCAGGAAGTTCCTCCTAATGTTGAGGTGGAATCTCTTTTCCTGTAGCTTGGATCCATTGTTCCCGGTCCTGTTCTCTGGAGCAGCAGAAAACAAGCTTGCTCCCTCCTCTATGTGACACCCCTTCATATATTTAAACAGGGCTATCATAACACCTCTTAATCTTCTTTTCTCCAGGCTAAACATCCCCAGCTCCCTAAGTGGCATGGTTTCCAGACCCTTCACCATTTTAGTCACCCTCCTTTGGACACGCTCCAATTTCTCAACATCCTTTTTAAATTGTGGTGCCCAGAACTGGACACAATATTCCAGGTGGGGCCTGACCAAAGCAGAATACAGTGGCACTATTACTTCTCTTGATCTAGACACTATACCTGACTCTTTTTACAGGAACAACCTTAAACAAACTTGTCTCATGCTTCCTTCTGTTGCTATCTCAACATCTGTCTGAAATCACCATGTCTCTGAAATAGCCTTTTCTACTGTATATCCCATCACACCAACTTCCCAGCCTTTTGTGGCTGACAAAGTACATGCTTGCAAGAGATTGCGGAACACTGGTAATTGTGCATTTAGGAGATTCCTTCTCATAATGCAAACTTACAGTTATTTCAACAGGGAGCTTTACTGAACACATGGGAATTAAAATATACACAGCAATTGCATTGGGAAAGAGCTAATACCATGAAGCACCTTCATATTTATACAAATAGTCACGAATAAAGCACTTATGGGAAAACTGGCAATGTTCAGGGAAGGTAATTATATGTATATCAGAGCTCGCAATCATTAACTTCTGGGATTTCTTTGGATCAGTCAATGGTAACTGTGTGTCCCTGTAGTTCTTCTTGTACTACAAGTCTCATCATTCCTGTAGTAGTCTGCATTGCTGGGAGTTGCTGGCTAACAGCATCTGAAGAGCTGCATACTGTACTTCTTTTTTTTTTTAATACAAAACAACAATAAAGAAAGACAATAACCCAGATAAGGCTGAAAATTATAGATAAAAGGTATATTCAGGGATCCTGAAAGACATCTCTCCATAAAAAAATAGTTAAAATTGGGGGATGTCTAGAGACTAAATCTTGCTGGATGTATTCAATAAATGGGTGCAAAATCTTATGAAAGGTCAATCTAGAGTGTAGGCCTCTCACTCTGTCATTATTATCTGCCATTTTCTCCATTAACCACAAGTCCCAGAGTCTAGTCCACCATCCTGCAATATTCAACTTTCCAGTTGTCCAGTTCTTGGCTATCTCAAGCCTGGCAACAGCCAGAAGCAAAGTAATAAGTTCTTTATGCTGCAGGGCTTTATTTTCATTCATAAAAATGGAGAACAGGAGCAGGAGTGGGGATAATTGTATACTTTGTTTAGTGATCTTGGAGATCATTTGTAAAATTTCTGTCCAGTACTCATGAACTAAGGGACAATCTAGCCACATATGTACAAAGGTTCCTCTACCTTCACAACCCCTCCAGCATTTTGGATTAGCATTGGTAGACATATGAACCAATTTGACTGGGGTGAGGTACCATTGATGGAGCAACTTGATAGTATTCTCTTTAATGGCAATGGACCTAGTTTTAAATGGTAAACGAGTCCATATATTTTCCAGGTCTTACTATCAATTGAAAGGGAAAGTTCTGCTTCTCATCCTGCCTTATGAAGCATTGAGTTCCCAAATGTTTCTTCGAGCAGACAATTATATATGTATGCTATTTGGCCTTTCCTTCTCCTACTTTAAATTATTTTCCAGAATTTCTGGAGAGCATTGAGAGTCTAGCTGAATCAGCTGAAATATCTCTTAAATTATTGAGACCCAGGATAGAGAGAAAGAGAGACTTTTAGTTGTCCATTTGGTTTGGCTTACAACTCCTATCAGCTTCACATAACATGGTCAAAGATAAGTAATAGTTGGCATCAGAATACAAATTATCTCTAGACAATGAAAGGTTCCCCACTATTCAGAATTTAAACATTTTTTTTAATAGTCCTCTGCATATTTTATAAGGCTTATTGTAGTTTAAGCATACACATAACTCCATCCTTCAAATCAATAGAACCTTAAAGTGTTTAGCTTTGTTTCGTTGTTCCCTAGGCATTAGTAATACCACTGTAATTAATTTTTTTAAAAGTTAAAGCTGAAAATAGAACTGTTTAGGAAAGTAAACTGTTACAAGGCATGAGGTTTCTCCAGTGTATATGTGTGTTTGTGGGAAGGGGGGAGCATGTATAATTTAACATAAATACTGTGCACAAAAGTATTTCAGTCTGTGTTTAAGAAAAAAACTGTGAACATGAACATATAAATCATCAGTAAAAAGAATGGTTTAAAATAAAGAGGAAATCTGGCAAGCAAGCAACAATGCTTGAAATACTCAACAGATATAAAAATAGCATGTAGTAAAACAAAAGTGTTCCTTATCACATAAAAAAAATCACTTGGGGTGTATCCATATTGCAGATATAAAGCCTTTTGGCACTACTTTAGTTGCCGTAACTGTTATCCTACAGAATCCTGGGATTTGTAGTTTGATGACAATTTTAGATCTGATCCTAACCAACAAGGATGACTTGGTTAATGGGGTGCAAGTGGTGGGATCATTAGGTGGAAGTGACCATGTTCTCCTGGAGTTTGTAATACAGTGGAAAGGAGAAGCCAGGCATAGTCAGACACGCATCCTAGACTTTAGGAGAGCGGATTTCAGTAAACTTAGAGAAGTATTGAGGGCAATTCCATGGTCAGAAATACTAAAAGATAAAGGAGTTCAGGACGGATGGGACTTTCTCAAAAGGGAGATACTGAAGGCACAATTTCAAACAGTTCCAGTGAGAAAGAAAAACGGGAGGTGTCTCAAGAAACCAGGATGGATGACTAAGGAACTTTCAACTAAGCTGACTTTTAAATGGAACATGTATAAGAAATGGAAAAAGGGGGAAATCACCAAAGAGGAATTCAAAGAAATAGCAGGCACGTGTAGGGGTAAAGTCAGAAAAGCTAAAGCGCAGAATGAGCTCAGGCTTGCTACAGAGGTTAAAAACAATAAAAAGGGCTTTTTTGGATATGTCCACAGCAAAAGGAAGAAGAAGGAAATGGTAGAGCCACTGCGTGGAGAAGATGGCAAAATGCTAACAGAAGACAGAGAAAAGGCAGAATTATTCAACACCTTCTTTGCCTCAGTCTTCTCAGAAAAGGAAAAAGGTGCTCAACCTGAGGATAATGGAGCAGAGGACAGATTAGGGGAATTTCAGTACAGAATAAGTAAAGAGATAGTAGAGGAATACCTTGTTAATCTAAATGAATTTAAGTCTCCAGGACCAGATGAACTACATCCAAGGGTATTAAAAGAACTGGCAAATGTAATATTGGAGCCATTGGCAATAATCTTTGAAAA
This sequence comes from Sceloporus undulatus, assembly GCF_019175285.1. Lineage (NCBI taxonomy): Eukaryota > Metazoa > Chordata > Lepidosauria > Squamata > Phrynosomatidae > Sceloporus > Sceloporus undulatus. The sequence continues at coordinate 291,853,555 of NC_056522.1, read as the reverse complement.
CCCCTGGAAAACAGGAGAGATCCCAGCAGACTGGCGGAGGGCAAACGTTGTCCCCATCTTCAAAAAGGGGAAAAAAGAGGATCCCAACAATTATCGTCCAGTTAGTCTGACATCAGTACTAGGAAAGATTCTGGAGCAGATCATTAAACAGAGAGTCTGTGAACATCTAGAAGGCAATGCCATAATCACAAAAAGTCAACATGGGTTTCAGAGAAACAAGTCATGCCAGACAAACCTAATCTCTTTCTTTGATAAAATTACCAGCATGGTAGATGAAGGGAATGCTGTGGATATAGTATATCTTGATTTCGGTAAGGCCTTTGACAAAGTTCCCCATGACATTCTTGCAAACAAGCTTGTAAAATGTGGGCTAGACAAAGGAACTGTTAGATGGATCTGTAATTGGTTGACCGGCCGAACCCAAAGGGTGCTCAACAATGGCTCCTTTTCATCCTGGAGAAAAGTGACCAGTGGGGTCCCACAGGGCTCTGTCCTGGGGCCAGTATTATTCAACATCTTTATCATTGACTTGGATGACAGAATTGGGGGCATACTCATCAAATTTGCAGATGACACCAAATTAGGGGGAATAGCTAATACCCCAGAGGACAGGATCAAGATTCAAAATGACCTGAATAGACTAGAAAGCTGGGCCAAAGCTAACAAAATGAAATTCAACACGGAGAAATGTAAGGTATTGCACTTAGGGCGGAAAAATAACATGCACAGATATAGGATGGGTGACACCTGGCTGAATGAAACTACGTGTGAAAGGGATCTAGGAGTCCAAGTAGACCACAAGTTGAACATGAGTGAACAGTGTGATGCGGCAGCTAAAAAGGCCAATGCTATTTTAGGCTGCATCAATAGAAGTATAGTGTCTAGATCAAGAGAAGTAATAGTGCCACTGTATTCTGCTTTGGTCAGGCCCCACCTAGAATATTGTGTCCAGTTCTGGGCGCCACAGTTCAGAAAGGACATTGAGAAACTGGAGCGTGTCCAAAGGAGGGCGAGTAAAATGGTGAAGGGTCTGGAAACCATGTCCTATGAGGAACGACTTAGGGAGCTGGGGATGTTTAGCCGGGAGAAAAGAAGGTTAAGAGGTGATATGATCGCCCTGTTTAAATATTTGAAGGGATGTCATATTGAAGAGGGAGCAAGCTTGTTTTCTGCTGCTCCAGAGAACAGGACCCGGAACAATGGATGCAAGTTACAGGAAAAGCGATTCCACCTGAACATTAGGAGGAACTTCCTGACAGTAAGGGCTGTTCGACAATGGAATGCACTCCCTCGGAGGGTGATAGAGTCTCCTTCCTTGGAGGTCTTTAAACAGAGGCTGGATGGCCATCTGTCAGGGATGCTTTGATTTGGATTTCCTGCATGGCAGGGGGTTGGACTGGATGGCCCTAGTGGTCTCTTCCAACTCTATGATTCTATGATTCTATGAGGCATCAGGCCTCTCTGACAGATCAGGCTGAATACCTAACCAAACTATAAATCCTAGGTTTCCACAGGATGACCCACGACAGTTAAAAAAGTGTCAAATGGCTTTATTTCTGAAATGTGTAAGAGCTGTAAGGCCAATGGGAAGCTCACTGTTTGTTATTTTGTGCATGGCAGGTGAAAGGTGCTGATACTTTATAGAAAATATATCCAGAGGTAGCTGTGTTGTACATACAGCAAAATACAGTAACAATAAAAATCCATAAAAAAGTGATATCTTTATTAGGGCAACCAAAAATGCACATAATAAATCATGCAAGCTTTCAAAACTCCACTGGCTTCTTCATCAGGCAGAAGTGTTAAAAACTCACAGGAGGTGAAGAAAAAAAATGCAGATGTTAGAATTATAGGCCTCCATTTTGTCAAGATATGTTTTTGTTGGTGTCAGTTAAGATGGTACAGAGGAATATATCCATACAGACAGAGGCCACTCTTCCTTTGGCCATGTGGGCTCTGCCAGACAAAGCCATAAAACCCAGGCAATACAATTTCAACTCCATTGACACTAGGGCGAAAAAAAACCCCCAACAACAACCCCAAACTTCCCTTGAAATACAGGACAGAAACAACCTGAATCTTAAAGGGAGTTACTTTTTCTGTTGCTAATAAAGTTGAAATTTTATTGCCTAGATTTTGTAATTCTATGCCTGCTGCTACACTGCAGAATTATGTATATACTCGATTATAAATCAACCTCATGTATAAATCAAGGACAGGTTTTGAGGCCAAAATTATGGATTTTGATATGACCTGTGGATGTCGAGGGTAAAAGAATAGGGGCATGTGACAGAGGCTCTAAAGTATGAAGCAAAGGAAAATGATGCCAAAGAACTTAAAAAATTCCAGCAGGCACAACTGGAAATAGGGGGTCAGTGCCTCCAGGACAGATTACATTCTTGCCTTTCACCTTTTTAAAAAATGGTTCCTTAAAAAAAAAGATGGTTCCTTTTTTAAAATAAGAGTTAAAGTACAGTACTTACACTGAGTGTGAATAGATTGACAGGGTTTTTGGGTCAATTTTTTGACTAAAACTTTTAGACTTATACATGAGTATTTACAGTAATGCCATTTGACACCGCAGAATTAATGCAGTTCAACAGTCACTGTCATGGCTCCATCCTATGAAATCCTGGGATTTCTAGTTTGTTGTGGCACCCAAGCTTGCAGACAGATAAGGCTAAATATGTCACAAAATACAAATTTCAGAATCCCAGTCTACCTCCCTCAACCTAAAGTGACCCCTTTCCATAGATGAGCAGGGATGTAAACTCTGGTCTTTCAGTGGCCTTCACCAATAATGAGGTAACTACACCACAATGGCTCTACACAATGGACATAGCCAGTTTTTATTATTGTTTTTGGTTTTGTTTTGTTTTGTACACTGGAAGACCTGGTGATTGTAGGAAATGGCAGTTGCATGGAAAGCAGGCAAAAGGAAACACATGACAGGATGCAAAATGTCACAAAAAGATATATATCTGCCTCCTTTTCACTTTTAGTTCATATCCACATTGTTTCGTACTATTTAGATTGTTACCATGACAACATTGGCATGACGGTTCTTGCCTTGTACTGTTGTATTTTAGATATTTTTAAGTAAGGAATAACAAAAAGGTCCTAAAAAACATTATCAACATGTTCTAAAAATTGTCATCTTTACTAGGGAAGCTGTTTGTTTAGCATCTAATTAATAACAGGGCAGTTGAAAGAAGACTTCTAGTATAATTCAGAAAAGGCTATGCCAACTGTATTACATTCAGCAAAAACACAGATAATTAGTGCTAGAGAACTTGTTCTCTCTGTATCCTTTCTAAGACCAAGAGCAATGATCAGATTACCATCTTTTAGACTAAGAATCATTACTGGAGCACATGAAAGTGCTTCTGTATTATTGAATTAAGTCAGAAGGGATCTTTCAAAAGTACCATAATTATCCCACATTTGTGGGGCTTAGACCTAAGTAAAGAAACTGAGAAGTCATCCCTCCCCCACCCCCCAAACATGCATGCTACAGATTCCTGTAACCAGGACCAGCCTGTCACTTGCTTTCCCAGCTTGCCACCACAATGTTTCCAGATTTTAAACTCCTTTGTAACCTATGAGTCTCTTCACACCACTCCTCTTCTTCTCAGTCTCCTGTCTCTCCAACATCACTGGCCCATCATTTGTTTTCCAGTTTGCCAAAAGGAGACCTCAGCCAGAATTTAAACCACTTCCTAACTTTTTGACTACCTTGCCATCTTGCCACCGCTACACACACCTCACCCAGGTTTTGATTGATTTGGAGGAGGGAAAGCAAGTGATGGGCTGATGCTGTTGGAAAGACAGAACTGAGAGGAGGAGGATTGGGAGGAATCAGAATGGGGTTGAGGAGGTTGATGGGCTAGGAGGGGTTTAGACTCTGAATGAGGCATTGCAGTGGCAAGGAATGTATGGGCTGGTGGTTTTGGCAGGAAAAGAGATGAGGAGGAGGAGGAGGAGGAGGAGAAGAATGTGATGATGTGTTTGAGCTAGTTAAGCAGCAGCTAAAAAGTCACAAATAATCAAACCTGTAAAAGAGAAACCCATGAGTGTGGAGGGCCAACTGTAAATTTAAATGAAATCAATGTAAATGAATTATCAGTTTCACTGCAGAGGATATATTTAATTATCTAAAAAAACTCTTCTAAGGAAGAAGTCACAAGTGACAAGAAGGTCAAAGTAGAACAGAAATGGAATACCTGATTGACAGTCAGATGTTAGTCATAGGCCTGCATTTTCTGTTTCTGGTCTTAGTTCAGATGGTAGGGAGGGCTATCTGTAGGTTGGCTCCTCCCCCTTTGGCCATATGTTCACTGGTAGATTTTCAAAGTCAAAGAAATTTAATGTCTATTTGCAGTTCTAAGATGTTTCCTTGGAATCCAGCATGTCTTCTTCCTTTGTGAAGCCACAGGTTCCTATGTAGGTAGAGAACACTGAATTTCTTAAGAAGTCTTCATGTCTTGCATCAGGAAAACTTTAGATGATGTAGAGGTAAAGCATACCAATCAGTCCCAATATTAGAAAAAAATGCTTTACCTTTGTTGGAGGCAGAAGCTTCAGATGGCAAGGTCCCAGTGTACTGACTCTCTCTTTAGGATTCCCCTGTGACAGCTAAAATGTGGTCTATTGAAATCCAAAAAACCTCTAGAGGTACCGGTTTTCATAATACTTTATAATAGTTTATAATGCTCTGTTACTATACTATAATATTCTCCCGTATAATAATTTATAATACTCTGTTCACTAGATTACCTGAACTCTCCTTACTGTGTATGTATTTTCAAGCCACTTTTGAAAACAGTATTTTTCTCCCAAGGTGGCTTACAGTATAAATCAGTATGACACAGTGGCACAGTGGTTAAATGCCTGTACTGCAGCCACTCACTCACAAACCATAAGGTTGCAAGTTCAATACCAGCCCAGGGGCTCAAGCTTGGCTCAAACTTGAATCCTTCCAAGATCACTAAAATGAGTACCCAGATTGTTGGGGGCAATTAACTTACACTTTGTAAACCACTAGGGAGTGCTTAAGTGCTCTGGTAAGTAGCCTGGAAATGTACTTACTATTGCTATTATTATTGCTATTGCTATCTTAAATTGAAACTATTTTTAAACAAGACACTTAAGCTTTGTACAAAACTTCACAGTGCAAAGATGTAGCAGTGGCAAATGCAATGATAGGAAAAAGGAAAAAAAAACATGTACATTTTCAAAGCCTTCTTTAATTCAGGGCTCTCACATCACTCTCACAAGTAGCTCTGCTGACCAGAATTTGTTTATGAGATGGTAGCTTAGGAAAATATTTCTTCTCTAGCATGACCACTGCAAAGGAGGCTCAATAATAAGTTTTCCTCAGTGTTTGGCTCTTTTTAAAACAAACAAACAAACAAAACAAATACCCCATCACTTATGGCCTAGTCATTGAATTGGTCATCTGTCCAACAAAACCAGTCATCACTTGTGCTCCTACAGCTATCAGTTCCTCAGACTGAACATTTTTTTAAAAAAACAAACAAGCATATGTGTGAAAAAACAAATTTATGCACATGTTTGCACAGAACTTTGCTTCCTAGTAATTCCTGCCCATTACCATGTCAATGTGAAATAAATATTAGAAAGTCTTGCATGCCATTTAGATATTAGATATGGATATCTTTCTCACATGTAGGTCAATATGCATCATTTTACTGTTTTACATACATGTCGTTTTAATTTTTCAGGGGTAAATCTACTAATGGATTAAATATAAGCCACAGGGTTTATACTGAAGGGAGAGTAATGGATACATATGTGTTTAGGGTTTTTTTTTAATGCATACTTGCTCATTACATAACATGACTTCATTTTAGCTCATGACAGAACTTGTTTAACTCTATGCAAGGTTGTAGTTAATAATTGTGCATAACATTTTAAAATGCACAAATTTGTGACATTAAAAACATCAAACTAAATCCAGTTACTACACTGAACTATAGTAGATTCATTAAACCAAGGAGACTTACCAAAATATTTATTTTATGATTCAATAATTGATTCAGTGGCTTTATTATTGTATTTATTTGTATCCTGTTTTTCTTCACAAAATTGGGACTCACAATTTAAAAGGACAATGCAGTTGTGAATCTCAAAAACTATTTATAGTATTAAACAATTCAGCCTCAAGTTAAAACAATAAAATGCAATTTAAAAATTAAATGCTCTTAATAATTAAAAATACAGATGTGGAATGCTGGCATTCTTGTTACTCTTTTCATGTGACGAGATAAAAATCAGCACAGCATCTATAATCTCATTAGTCTAATTGACATCATCATAGAGGTCTATGCTAAATTAGTTTTAAACAAGCTGGATGGAGGTAAGCAATAATTATGAAGTAAAATGGATAGGTTTCAGGGCTAGCTTCTTGATTCAAATAATTTGTTTGTTCTTCATTAATTTATTCTTAAATATTCTAATCCAAAGAATGGACAATGGTTTGCACCCTTGGTAAAATCTAAAATGACATTTGATTCAACCATTTGGGTGAAGAAGGATTTATAAGAAATCTTTTTTTACTAATATTGAACGTGGAGTTTGCTACTTAATCAATACATCACACAGTATCATAATAATAAAAATGACAATGACCTGGACAGAAAAATCTGCAGAGAGCATTACAGGACCAGAGAGCATTACAGGACCAGAGTTGTTAAAAAGGTAAAATAAGGTGCAAGTTACCTAATGGGAATCTCCATTGCTGTCACTCCAGTGGTGGATCCAAAGAAATTGTCCATATTTCTTATGCAGAAAATATACTTCCGTTATCACATACACACCATAGTCCTGAGACATCTGCTTTCAGCTTTGGGAAATTATCAAATAAATTCCATTAATCACAAATTCTTACAAGACCAAACTCACTTTACTTTTTCTTTTGTTTTTATGCAGGAGGGGGACAGACAAAAAGTGTCAAGGATTTATTGTTGGATAGTGAAATAAGTATATCTTACTATTTCCTGAGGAATTTCTTTTCTGAAACAAACAGATGGCATGAACATTTCCCTACAGTTAGCCTGAAAGCAGAACAATCAATTAATGTCATTTTAATGTTATAGGGGTGAGATAATTCAATTGAATATTTTCCTTTAAAAAAAACACCCTTGTAATCAAACTGCATTCACAAATCTCCAATGGCAATGAAATTTGGGTACTCTAGTGATACTCAACTAGTGTCTTCCTTTACAGACCAATATTTATCATTGGAACAGATTGTCCCTCTTGTGCCCTACTGGTAAGCTACTTCAGAGGGTTGGAAGAATATGAGCATATTTGGGGGCTGGCATGAAGGGAGGTTTCTATGTCATATTCTCAGACCATGAAGTTTATTGCACTTACCTTAGAACGGCCCCTTAAAGGGGCCATTCCTGGAACAAGAGGCAGCGGGGAACACTGTATATCGCACAGTGAGAACGCTGCCGCCGCCGAGCATTCCCCTTCTGTTCTGGGAACATTCCCCAGGGCCAATTTTCGGGAATGCTTTCTCAAGTGTTCTCGAAAATCGGCCCTCTAGAACAGAACAGAAGGCTCCCAGAACAGAAGGGGAATGCTCGGAAGCGCTGGCGTTCTTTCTGTACGATATACAGCATTCCCTGCCACCTCCCATTCCAGGAAAGGCCCCTTTAAGAATGCTTAGGGGCCATTCTAAGGTAAGTGTGATAAACTCCCATATGTCATCAATATTCCAAGCTACAATGAAAGATTCAACTGATTTCCCGAGGAAATGCAATCCTGTCTAGAACCTCCCAGAGAACACCATCCTAGCCAATGTGGATTTGGAATCCCTATACACCAACATCTCACAACAGTATGGACTACAAGCCATCAAAACCACAATTTTGAATGAAGCTACAGCACACCTAGCCACTGAACCCATTGAGTTCACTCATAACCACTTCATGTAGACATGTGTTCCAAGTGAATGGCAATGCTATGGACACCCATATGACACCACAGTATGCAGGCATATTCATGACTCACCTGGCAAAATGCTGTCTTAGACATGTACCCAGAAACTTCTCATCTACCTATGATTTCTTGATCACATTTTTTTAAAAAAAAATCTGGAAACAAAGAAATCAATCATTTAAGGAATTTCCTCAGGATTTCAACAATTTCCATCCTATCATCAACATGAGCTTGGAACAATCTATGCAACAGATTCAATTTCTTAAAACCACTCTGTAACTGTAAGTACTATATAGGCGTAGCTGCTGTCAAAAATGATTTATGACATTTTGATGCCTGTCAACGAATAGTTTACGACCTGTGAAATTGGACTGATTGATGACCTGTCAAACTGATGGGCATGTCTCTCCCCCGGAAATGGTAAGGTGGGACCTCTGGCCCATGTGACTGACCCAATCAATAGGAGGTGTGATTTGACCCCTCCCCCAGACCCCAGGGGTTCGCATTAGCCCCCCTTGAGACCATGTGACCCCTCTAAGACCACGCCTCACCACTCCCCAACCAATGGCTGCTGATTTTGGGCATCCTCTAAACCATGTGCCCCAAACTGCCCAATCGTACTAGATTTACCATGTTTTCCAATTGGTCCCTTGAGGTCACATGCCCCCCTGATCAATGGTTTGATCCCCACAAGAATCACATGGTCCACACTAACCAACCGGAAGGCTTGCTGAAGAGAGCTCTATCTCGTAGCGAGAAGCTGCCATTTTATGCATGCCCATTGTAATTTGGCCAGGACGTTATCTCTGTGGATTTTATTCTCCTGGTTGTAGAAGGCGCTGCAAACCGCAGAGGGGGGTTCAGTGCCTCCATGTTGCTGATGCAGAACGTGTCTGGGCATGCATAAAATGGCAGCTTCTCGCTACGGGACAGAGCCCTCTTCAACAAGCCTTCCGGTTGGCTAGCGCGGACCACGTGCTGCTTGCTGCAGAGATACTGCACTAATCTGATTCCAAAAATCTGTGTTTCTCCAGCCTTCCTTCACCATCTTCCCAATGTCAATGCAGCTAAAAAAATCCAAACTTCCAGATAGACATAGGAGAAAAGAGGAAAGGGTGTCTGGTTAAGTGCAAAAAGGCTTTCTAAAGATCTTTTCTCTTTGAGGTTTTTGTTAACCGAGGTATGCCAGTTTGTGTTTTCTCTGGTTCTGATCCTAATCTCCCTTTGTGGTTGTTTCTTGAGGCAAATAATTCTTCAGTAAATGGGATGGACATGAACAGGAACTGTGTTGCTTTCTGATGATCCTCTTCATAGATTTTCTTATGGCTCTAATGTCTAATCGAGTGGATTTAAAATCTGGGACTGGTCTCCCCAAAAAGGCACAGATAGTTAGACCATTTTTATATGCTATTTCTCCCAAATTGTAGCCCTTACATAGCAGACCTAGCTGATTTGCATTGCTTCTTCTTAATCTTAGAAAATCTTAAAGTTTCTAGATTTAGGAGATAAAATGTGAGAGTCCTATGTTTACATGAAAGGAAATGATGCGTTTTCAATTGTCGCAATTTTCAGAGAGACAATCATGTCAGTATGTTTCAGCATAAAATTAGTGGAATTTTAAAGACAAACAAATTTATTTCAGCATACGGTTTTGTGAACTACAGCTTGTTCCTTCACGTGCATGGAATGCAATAGCTACACTTCATACATTTGAAGGAGTGGGCTATGGTCCACAAAATAATTGTGCTGAAACAAATCAAATACTTTTTAAGGTACCATAAGCCTCCCCACTTTTATATGGAAAGTCAAGGTCTGTTGATTCCATTTCTTATCTTTCAATTATTATCTCTCCATTCAGTCTAATAACCACCCTTCACTATATTATGGATAATTTGGACCCTCAGCTGGAGAGAGCTGTGTGCTTTGTCAATTTCATTTTTCCTGGGCATGTTGGCTGTCTATATTCTGTTCCAATAAAGAAACAATTTCTCAGAATGACTTGAAAATTCTGCCTCGTACTCTGATGATTTTAACATCTGCCTATCTTTGTGCTTTGTCAATTATCAAATTGAGCCTGGGAAGAAACATAGCCTTCAGAAATGTTCGGCTAATACTGAAGTCTCACTGACTTCTGTAGGATTTATCACAGTTCAACAGGACATTTTTTACAGTCATGGTGAAAATAAGATATTATGCTCTTTTCAATGTATGTTCAATCATAGAGACAACTTGATCTTAAGAGCCTCCATCAGTAACATATTGTTATAAACCACTTTATAAAGTCCTTGAATGATAAAGTGGAATTATAAGGTGATAGACAAAAAATACTTCAGGTTTTAAAGTATGGTAAAAACATTGTTTCTCTCTTTAGAAACAAAGCTTGGCATCTGTATTCTTAGTATGTTTATTTGTAACTTGGACATATGTAGGGCTGGCTGAACATTTTTGTTTCAGATTATTATTATTATTATTATTATTATTATTAAATAATTTTTCAACATTTGTAAGTTTTGTCATATTTAGAATGGAAAGAATTTTAGATTGTACAGATCCAAATATTGGGGGGGGGGGCAAGAATTGACAAATTAGTCCAGGATTTTGAGTGGCTAGCTATTAAAATGTATGAACCTGAATCCATGCCTATTCATCTATCTAAGCACTTAATTCAGGTTGTCACAACTTTTTCCTTCACCTTTTCCTCATCCTTAATGAGGGTGTCTCAAGCATGTATAGCATGTCTCTTCATAACAGGAATAGCTCTATGCATAGAATTTGGCTAGTTCAAATGAGAGACAATTTTTTTTCCAGTTGGATGTTTTTGGAAATTTTAACAAAATTTGTATCTAGGGTGAAAGAATATGAGTTTTTAGGAGCCCTGGTGGCGCAGTGGTTAAATGCCTGTACTGCAGCCATTCACTCAAAACCACAAGGTTGCGAGTTCAAGACCAGCAAAAGGGCCCAAGCTCGACTCAGGCTTGCATCCTTCCAAGGTCGCTAAAATGAGTACCCAGACTGTTGGGGGCAAATTAGCTTACTTGCTAATTAGCTTACTTGCTGTTCACCGCTATGATCTTTGGAATAGCGGTATATAAACAAAACAAATTATTATTATTATTATTATCAGTAACAACAGCCACAACAACAACATAATTTTACTTATATCCCATCTTTTCCCCAAGATTGAAACGCAAGTGGCTTACAAATTAGAATGATTAAAATATAATTATTTTTTAAATTCAACATTAAGAAATGAAAAATATGCACTTTAGAAAGGTTTAAAACAGTTTAAAATAATACACCACCCTCTTATAGCCTTTTACTTAAAAGTCTTCAGTTTTAAAAGCCTTTCTGAATAAAAATGTCTTTGCCTGCAAAATTAAGGAAAGCAATGAGGAGACCATTCCAGCCTCCTGAGGGGAGGAATTTCAAAATGCAGAGGCAGCCCACAAGAAGGCTCTCTCATGTTCCCACCAAGTACTCCTCTGAAGGTGGTGGGACTGAAAGAAGGACATCATATGTGGATCTCATGGTGTAGGCAAGTTTATTGATGGAAATCAAGTGCATCAGGTAACCTGGCCCTAAACTGTATAGGACATCATAGGTCATAACTAGAGGTCTAAAAGGGAATAAAATAAGTATAGAAGAAAGAGAAGCAGATATATTTCCCATCTGTAGCAAATACTATGAGATCCAGTGTTAATTTTCATTGAGTGGCTTCATCAGACCAAGATTAGGGGCCAATAATAGTTTGAGGGAATGAGACTTGCCAAATAATACAGTAATTTCCCAGATGGGGAAGTGGCTCCCTGTTGATTCTGCTTGACTTCTCAGTGGCTTCCAAAACTATCAACCATGGTATTCTTCTGGGGCCTCTTACTGAGTTGAAAATAGGAGGCACTTTTAAAATAATAAAAAAATAAAATAAACTTTTATTTGTATCCCACCCCTCTGAGAACAATCGGGGCGGCTAAAAAAGTTAAAAATACAGCACATATAAAATCCCTGGTGCCCTCCCCTCCTTAAAAAAGTATTAAATCCAATGCAGAATTAAAAAAAAAAAACATACAAGTTAAAAACTGACCAGAAGGTCAACAACATCACTCAGCAAACAATCAATGGGAGCAGCAGTATCTTATTCCCAGACGTTTTTCTGAGGCCGGGTTCTCTATCTGGGTTTCAGTCCTTCTTGGAGGGCATACTCAGAAGATGATGCTGTGGGACTCCATTGCTTTGTGGTGTCCCTCAGGGCTCTTTTCTGTCCCCCATGCTGTTTTACATCTGCATAAAATTGCTGTTGTCTTTAATGGACTGGATGAGCTCAAACAAATTGAAGCTTAATCCAGATAAGACAGATGTTGCTGGTCAGTCAGAAGGCAGATCAGGGAATAGGATTTAACCTGTGTTACACTCCCCTAGAAATCTAGGCTTCATAGCTTAGGTGTACTCTGGGAGTCAACGTAGGAGTGTAGAAGCCCTGGTTTCAGCAGTGGCCAGAAGTGTGTTTGCACGATTAAAACTAGCATACTAGCTACGCCTATTCCACAAGAAGTCAGATTTGGCCATGACTACACATGTCTTAATTTTTCCCTATTTGGATTACTGCAACACACTCTACCTGGGGCTGCCACTGGAAATAATACAGAAACTTCAGCAAGTCCAAAACGCTGTGGCTAGACTGCTGACTGGGACTGGTTATAGGGAGCATATAACTCTCTTGCTGAAACAGGTTCACTCGCTATTGGTCAATTTATGGGCAGAATTCAAAGTGCTAGTTATGACCTATAAAGCTCTATATAGCTTTCTGGTGAACATCCCAAAGCACTAGTCACAATGAGCCCAGGGCCTTCCTTCTAGTTAGAGGTTTCTAATATGGTATGTCCCAATCACAGCATTTTATTTTCCCCAGAAGGAATAAACAATGACCATTTACTGTGGGAGACAGTAAAGAAGTGCACCCAGCCTATCACTAGGTACACCACTGGGCTGGGGGTGGGAGAATTGTGCATTTAAACTGAATCACTTTCTTGCTGACATGGATGCTGATAGGCACCTGTTTTTGCAACTCCTAGTCCAACTTTAGTTTTTTTGCTTTATTATTAGTGAAAGCTTGGAAATCACTTTAAAAAAAGTAGCTAAGCCACAAAGCGCCGGTCTGCACGCATACTAGGTTGCCTCGGGGCATCCTTTCCAGACGCCCCGCAACCCTAGTACGTTGTAATGGCGGCACCCATTCTACATGGGCACTGCCATTACAACGTCACAGCCGCACTGCCTCCAAACGGAGCAGCGTGGATGTGATGTCCTGGTGCCACAGAAGGGCGCCTGTGGCGCCTTTTCCGCGGCTCCGGAAGGAGCTCCATTATGAAGCTCCTTCCTGGGTTTGTGTTGCTGGCGCAGCCTTTACACGGCTGTGTGTAAAATAAGTGCCCCCTTTCTCCCTTTCCCCGCTGCTGTTGAGGTGTCCTTGGGGATTGAAACCCCAAGGACACCCCTTTCCAGGCCTCGGGGAAGCAGCCTGGGAAAGCGGCGGATTGGAGCTTCAGGGCTGCCGCTGTGGCATCTGAGGCCCCAATCCGTCAGGGAAAGGGGCGGGTGCAGGCCACCCCAAAGGGGCGTTCTGTACACCGCCATAGATATTCTTTTCAGGCTTATTTATTGATGTCAGTTCCAAAATAAGCCCCGTATTAAAAATCTATTGATTTCATGTTGTTTTATGTTGCCATTGCTCAATGTTGGCAAGGAATGATTATATTTCTCAACAGTAGAAATTTATAAGTAGCACTTATAAATTTCACCTACACTGCCCAAAGAATGTAATAACCTGCCCACACTCCTAGTAGATACTGCAGATTTGTCCCTGACATTTATTCATAGTTTGGTACTTAAAATGAAAAATTTCAAAAAATGATTCTATTCTATAAACATAAAAAAGACAGAGGATATATTGTCAATATTTTATGGCCTATGACAGAGCTCTTTCTTGTGATTAAACAAACACCTTACAAACTGAATAAAAATGCAAGGTTTCATTGCTGATAAAATTTTCTCAAGAATATGACTACATGTAATTTCAGGACATCTGTTATGTTGCTATAACTGCACCCAAATAGTATCACCCAAATATATTTCAGGGTTTTTCCCCCACATAATTTTTGGGTGACATTTTAACTACAGTGAACACAAATAATAGTTAATGATGCCTCATTAGTCTTCACCTTTCACTTTTCTACATGTTATACTTTATTTAAAGACAGGAGAGAGAAGAGAGAGAGAAAATGGTACTTCATTTAGATATATAAAAGAATATACTCCCTGGCATCACCTGACTGGTATCCTGAGAGTAAAACACACACACACACACACACACACACACACACGCTTCCTGTATGTCTGTGGATGCCCTTTTTACGGGCACTATGAAGGTTGGTATATCTTCTTCCCCTCCTTCTGACTTCCTGAACAGTTTCTGAAGCCCCCACCTTCCAAAGCCATTCTATGCCTTATGGAAAGCACAGACTGGATTGGAGAATAATATGATTATGTCCCTATGTCCAGATTTGAAATGATTACAGCAGTATTGAGAGAACTTCAGAAGACCTGTGTTGCTGTAATAATTTTGCATCTGGCTATGGGACATAGCCAAATAGTTCATTGATCCTACTTGCTTCCCACAAGGCATGAAATGGCAATATAAGATGGAGGGAGCTTCAACAGTTGAATGGTACTCAACCTGACATAGGTCTACATGTGGAACTACTGTGCTATACTGAGCAAAACAAAATTGCAGCCCCTGTTTGTTTATATTCTCACTGTTATTGTGCATTCTGCAACTGAACTGTGTCATAAAACTCAGCTCCCTGAAGTTTTTTTTATTTGTCCCAAAGACTCCAGGCCTATTCCCACCCCTGGGCAGACATAAACAGAGAGCACAGCCATTATTTATCTTCACTTAGAGCCATTTAAGTGCTTTCTTTCATCCATGAATGTAATTTGTGATGGCTGCATAAAGTTGAGGAAAAGTTCCTAATTTAAATGAAATTATGTGCACCTCATAAACCAAGTAGCATAGCAGTTAAAAAAAATACTCACCAGTCATCTAAATATTTGTAGCCATAGTTCATTTTGAAACATTTGTTCTATTAGCTGACTGAAGTTCTGACTCATGATTTTATATGTTTCGTCAGCATATCTAATGAGCTTCAAAGCTGTAGACGTTTCTTAAAACTGGAAAAGCATATTGGAGTGCAAAACAAAATAGGAAAGCCACCCATTATGCGTTATGCAGTTGCTCCTCCGTTTGTGCAGAATTCATATCTGCAACCCTCGCTTATTCTCAAGGAGAAAATGGAGGGAAATAAATTGGGGTGTGTGCCCAAGGTGCACACCCGCAGCTACTCACAGCCATGCACCCCCATTCAAGCCTATGGGGCTTGAATATGTGCAAAATTCTGTTTTTGCAGGCTTGGTGGTGGTCCAGAATGGGCATACATACATACACACAAAGACACACCACTTTCTGTTTGATTTATAAACTAAAAAACCTTGTAAATGTGAATATTCCTTATGGCTTCTGAAATCACTAATTTTTTACTTTTACTGATCAGGGTTAGAGGCTGTAAATGTTATGTAATCAGAGAAGTTATTGAAATCCTGCATTACCATCTCTTCATTATGAGTCCATAGTTTGCTAATCAGATATATTTAGTCATGTAGATGTTTCTCATTAAACTTTTAGTAATTATACGTTTTGGCATGTCTGCCAGTGTTTTCAGTGAGAAATCTTTACAAATCAAAAGTAGCGACATTAGAGATGCCATTTATCTTCAGCTATGATGTGGTGGGATATTTTCTCTCTTTTGCTTTCTTTTTTCAGCTGTCATGTAGAGAGTCATGATACTATATGCCTCATTTAGTGAGGAACAAAGATGTGCTCTATCTAGTGGCCTGAGTACAGATCTAGACAAATCTTAAGAGCAAAGTGAATAACAATAAACCAAGGATTGTCTTCCAGAGGCTGCTCCATGTTTTCAGACACTGTATTCTATTTTTAATCTCATTTGCTTTTTGTACATGTAAAGCCTGGAGCCTGTGCACAAACTCCATTTCAATCGCCTTGATAATCAGTATCGGTGACATTGATAATAATAGTATCAAACTAAAGGATCAGTTCAGATCACTCAATTATGTCAGTACTGTAAGAGTAATAACAGGACATATGAAGAAAAAGCATACTTTACATGAGCTCTATTGTTCAAATCACCTATTCAAGGAATAGAGTGCATGTCATCAATCTGGATTTCAAGGACTAAGATTTTACTATTGGTGTCATATACATAAAGGGCACTCGGTCCCAGAGATGTGAAAATAACAGAGGTTAAAGAACATTCACATAGCATTTGAAAGCCAAATTGACAGTGTTCTGCCCCAGGATGACACAAGCTGGCATGCATGGTGCCTCAAGGAGCAAACTCTGCAAATCTGGAAAAAGCAAACAAGGAAGCTCAGAAAGAAAATGTTGAAATACATAAGTAGGGGTTCAGGGGCACCACTCTGAGTCCCTATATGCTGCCTTGAGTCCCTATGTTGGGAGAAAGGTGGGGATATAAGAAAATAAAATAAAATAAAATAAATAAATAAAGGAAACAGAAGGGGATATATAATCAGAAAAAGAAAGATCATGTCCATAGAGATGTCAATTGTCTTCTCTGCAGCCATAGCGTCAAAAACTTTATGGGTTTCCTTCCTTCTTAAATCAATCATTTCCCCAACTTTCACATACAATGCATAAAGTAGAGGGCGTAAGATTAGAATAATGCCAGATCTTCTGATGCTGACCAGAGCTGTAAATGTGATTTTAAAAAGGAACATATTAGGCTTTACTTGTTTTTTAAAAGTTTTCCCCTCCTCCCCCCCCCCCCCCCCTCCTTTGTCCTCATCTTACTTCAGTTGCTGCAAACTGAGTACAAACTACAAAAGTAGTTTGTACTCCAGGCTTATTTGGTCTTCTTCACTAATTATGTTAGTCATCTAGACCTCACTCTGATGTTGCTTGACAAAACATCCTAGTTTTCATTTTCATCTATGAAATATTAGAGGATTGAATGGGGATGTGTACAGGCAACTACTACTACTATTACTTCTTCTTCTTCTTCTTCTTCTCCTCCTCCTCCTCCTCTGTCTGTCTGTCTCTCTCTCTAAACAAACACGAGCAGGTGAATGAGCAAAAAGTTTAGGGGAGATGGACACTCGGCAATTTTATTTAAACAGTGTGTTGCACTCAAATGCAATGAATGTATTTAAAAAAATGTTAAAATACAAGGCATGCGATCTATAAAAAGTAATTCAAGCCTGTGGGCCACGCCCTACAGACATAAACGTAAAATGAATAATCAGTACTGGGCCAGAAAACTGCAAATCCCATGGGAACATATACAGTACAAGACATATCAGTTCATTTGTGCCTCACAGAATGAGATAAAAGGGTATACAACAGGTTAGAGAGTGCACAATGACTAACAAATTAAAAGGGATAATGCAGTATGCCCATTACAAAATAATAAATGTTGACCAAACGCATTTTGACATATATGTCTTCCTCAGTGGTCATGTACAACTGTAAAAATAAAATGAAAATGGGTCACATACATTGCCATATAAATAGTAGCAAAGACCATATAACTAAAAGAGCATGAATCATAAATACCTAATGAAACAATCTTGGAAAGATACTCATAAGATGTATGGGGACATCCTGTCTCTATGGGTAAGTTGTAGCTCCCAATGGACCAAATATCCTGCCTGAAAGAATATACATTCAGGCAACTTTTAAAGATATAAAGTATAGTCCTTAGGGAAAATATATATATATATACATATGTAAACTCCTAAAATAGTATCCAGACTTACCTAGGACTGGGATGTCCCACACACAGTAGCAAGCTCTAATGAAGTTAAACAAAGTGGGAACTTTATATCCCTTCACAATCATACAAACTAATTCACCTGTGGAGCCCCACCTAAAACTGTTCTGAAGCAAGCAGGATCCTGTAGGTAATAGTTACAACTAATATATCAATACAGTCAATCAAACAAATAGTATTCATGGTAACAAACATAGACATAGGTAAAGAGGAACAGGTAAATAATTACAGAATTTCAGACCAATTGCAGTTCTCATTCAGTCCATGTGGCTTCTGTGTTTGAAGAGTGAAAATCCAAAACAGTTCTCTTTGTCGGAGTTTTCTCTCCAGATGTGTCCCAGTTCCAGAGATTCTTTCTATTGTCCAAAATCTGATGTCCGTGTCCGAGTGTTTACATTGAATAAAATGTTGGACCATAGGTGCCTTTATTCTTCTATTTCTAATGCAACTCCTATGTTCTGATATTCTCATTTTTATTCTTCGAGTAGTCATACCAATATAGAAAAGAT
The DNA here is from genome assembly GCF_019175285.1 of Sceloporus undulatus. Taxonomy (NCBI): domain Eukaryota; kingdom Metazoa; phylum Chordata; class Lepidosauria; order Squamata; family Phrynosomatidae; genus Sceloporus; species Sceloporus undulatus. The sequence goes on along the minus strand of NC_056522.1, from coordinate 291,835,158 downwards.
CACATGGACATTGAATGGCGTACACAACTCCCTTAGTATTACAAGTAAACAGGTCATTCAAAGTATACAGTCTGTTATTTACAGGATTAATGAATGCAGTGGTTTTAACACAATATTTACAAGCACTAAAGTTGTAACATGGTTCTCCTCTGTAGTATGTTTTTCTGGGTCTCCTTAACTGTGCACCTACTATGGACCAAATGGTCTGCAAGGTTCTTAGCACGTTTATACACAAACAGGTTTTTTTTTTTTTTTTGGAGCAACCTGGGATATCCTGGAGCAGGCTCCAATATTTAAGGATAACATTTTGTATGTATCTTGTATTCCCATTATACGTTATGGGTATGAACATTCTAGATTGTATTCCCTCTCTTTGTTTTTTTGTAAAAATGCTCCTTCTTTCCATCCTCCTTACTCTGACGTAGGCCTGCTTTAAGCCCTTTCTGGGGTAACCTCGCACTGCCAATTGCTCCATAAGAATTTTTGCTTGTCTATCAAATTCTATTAATCCAGAACAATTCCTTCTTATTCTGAGGAACTGAGAATAAGGCAGGTTTTTCTTCATGTGGGGTGGGTGAAAGCTGTCATACCTCAGGAATGAGTTAGTGTCAGTCTCCTTCCTGTAGAGGTCAGTTTTCAATAGGGCTCCTCTCTTTACAACTAATACATCCAGGAAATTGATTTCTACATGGTCAAAGTTCATTTCGAATTTTATCATATTGTGCACACTATTGATATATTGATAAAATTCAAAAAGCTCATTCTCGGTCCCATTCGAAATAATAAAGATGTCATCCAAATATCTTTTGAATTCTACTATGTTGGCTTTAAAGATGTTGTCCTCATTCAATACATACTGTTGCTCAAAACTATCCATAAACAAATTTGCTAACCCTGATGCAAATTTGCACCCCATAGCAGTGCTTGATATCTACCAGTAATATTGATCCTGGAATGAGAAGTAGTTTTGCTTGAGAGAGATCTCAGCTAGTGTGCACAGGAGGTGGGTGGGGGGATATAAGTAGTCCCTTCTCTTATTCAGTGTTAATTCTATAATGTCCATAGCTTCATCATGGCTAATGTTAGTATACAGAGATGCCACATCAAGTGTGACCAAAAGACAGTGTTCACTAGGCAAAACAATCTGTTCCAAAATCTGCAAAAAATGTCCAGTATCCTTAATGTATGTAGGTATCTGCGGGATGAAGGGCTTGAGAAAAGAATCAACATATTCTGCAAGGGGTTCCAGTATGGATCCACATCCTGATACAATAGGTCTGCCTGGGACAGGGAATTTTTTCTTATGAATTTTCGGTAATAAATAAAAAAGGGGGACTCGTTCCTCTGATTCCAACAAAAATTCATATACATTTTTACTGATATGACCATTGGTGAGAGCCTCATACACTATGTCACAAATGGATCTTTTAATTTCTTTAGTGGGGTCATGTGTACAAGGGGCATAATGTAAAGAGTTGTTTAACTGTCTGTGGGCCTCAGCTACATATTCCTGCATGCCCCACACTACTACCTGCTGGTTTGAAAACTACATCCTGGAGTTGGCATAGTTCTTTTAATGCCAAATTCTCCAATCTGGATAAATTATGCCAAACTATAGGGGATTGGTCCTTAATAGATGTTAATTCCTTGAGTATGATGTCCTCAAAAGCCAAAACATTATGATTGGTAGTCACTGGATTAAAGGTGGATTTCGCTTTAAAAATGCTAACTTCTCTATCCTTGTCAGTCTGCTTCATTCTGAAATAGTCTGCAATTTTGATTTTTCTAAATAATCTTTGTACCTCAATCATGGTCTGAAAATGGTTTATTTTGGGTGTGGGAACAAAAAATTAAGCCTTTTTTCAATACCTGAAGTTGATAAGGGGTAAATTCCTTTGTGGATAGATTAACTATCTCCTGGTCTTTAATGTCCTTTTGCTGGGAAATTTTGTGGGTCTGGTGTCCTGTCTGGTTCTCATATTGTGTGTGTTTCTGTTTTGTCTTGCATATAAAAAAGACGATGTGGAGGATGGAGCTGTTGAAATCATAGAATCATCAGTGTTACCATTAAGTGAGGCATCACTCCTACTGTCCTCAGGGCTCATAGCATGATCAGATGATTCATAAGCAAAGGATACAGATTTTCTGGACCTATTTGATCTTTTCCATTTATAAACCCTATGTTCCTGATAATCCCTTAAGTCTCTCTGAATTTTTTTTTAATTTATTTTCTCTAATTTTTATGGTTTATTTTTCCAAATCCTTATCCATACTTAAAATTCTTTGTTGGAATGTGGTGTTGTCCATTGTTTTTTTCAATTCCTGTTCAATTTTATTAATTTCTATTTTGTGTTTTTCAATTTCACTGTTTGAAGTTTCTATCAATAAGATCATTAGGTCCATAGAGCACTTATTTAAAATAAGAATAATGCATAAATATATCCTGAATAGGTCTGCCATCACAGATTCGTCAGGAGGTAACAATAAGTATACTGCAGTGTTCCCAGCCTTTCTTCCAGTGAGACTCTGACTTATAATAGTCCTTTGATTTTGATTTATTTTTTATTACCTGGTTTATATTCCACCTTTTAGGGCACTCTTGTCCCTTCAAGGTGGTTTACAAGCTGTCATAAAATGCAATAACAAGAAATAAAGTAATTGTCTAATTAAAACCACATTTTATCTTCTGGACACTGTTCAGTACCAGCTAAAACATCAGTAGCAATTAAAGGCAGAAGGAGTTAATAAAAAGCAGTCTGAATTTTTAAAAATTGGTTTTCCAAAGGTTACCAGCATTTCCAGTCAATGTGAAGGAATGCTCTTGTAACAGAGATTTCTGTCATTTTTGTATTCCAGCATTTCCCCACGACACTAGGGTGACTTTCGTGAGCTTTATCAGTTTATCCTTGCAAGATCTTCCATGATATATTACACAAAGATGTGCGGTGGGGGAATTCAATGGCATTCAAACAACTTCTCTCTCTCTCTCTCTCTTTCTCTCTCTCTCTCTCTCTCTGTGTGTGTGTCTGTGTGTGTGTGTATTGTGGTGGTGGGGAGTTGGATTCAGATCTGCTCCATCTATGTCCAGCCCTTTGTCTCCCATATACCATGCAGATACTAATAATGCTTCATAAACAGCTGGAAGATCTCAGTTTTCCAGTGTCAATGCATACTTTGAATAACTAAAATACTGGAAAGGAATTCATTCTCTTTCTTCTTTCTTCTAAACATTGAGTAGTCTAAAACTAAAGTTAGGTACAGGTTGAGTCTCCCTAATTTGGAATTCTGAAATCTGAACTACTCCAAAACCCATAACTTTTTTGGTAGGTGGCTGATGGTTTTGCTGATGGTTCCATGTACACAAAATTTGTTTTGTGCACACAATTATTACAAATATTTTATAAAATTACCATCAGATTATGTATGTAAGGTGTATATGAAACATATTTTTTTTTTGTTTAAACTTGGCTCCCATCTCATTATATATATATACAGTGGGCCCTTAGTATCTCCTGGGGTTTGGTTCCAGGACCTCCGATGTATACCAAAATCCATAGATGCTCAAGTCCCATGAAATACAATATCAGTAAAATGGCGACTCTTATATAAAATGACAAAATCAAGGTCTGCTTTTAGGATTTATTTATTTATTTTTTTAAAAAATTCAAGCCATGGATGATTGATACACAGGTTGAGAATCTCCCTTATCAGAAATGTGTGGGACCCGAATATCTGTATTGCTAGATTATGGGGTTTTTTTTCTGCAAGGAGAAGGTTTGTACCATCTCCCAGGAACATTATGAGTCCTGAGTCATAGAGAAGTCAAATTACAGTGCGCCTGCATCATACACAGGTGTGCCTTATATGGCTTCCAGCATATACTGGAAGCTGCACCAGAAGGAACAGCACCGCATGCTGGAAAAGGCAATGGTGTGTGTGCCTATGGTGGGCCGGCACAGGCATGAGCCCCATTCTCTTGAATGGGATTTGAGCATTCACATTTTCCCCCTTAGATGGGGGGGTCTGGGACGTATCCCCTGTGTAGGGGAAGGGAAGACTATAATTGGATTGACATCCCCATTTCTGGCATCTCTTCACTGGCTACCCATTTTAGGATTCAGTACAAGCCTCTTCTCTTAATATTTAAAGCTTTACACAACCTAACTCCCCCTTATCTGACAGTCCTTATTTTTGCGGGTTCTTTTTGCTGTGCGAGGAAGCCACATGGTTTGTTCGCTGCAGCTGCCTCGTGCAGCAAAACAAGGTGTGGGCAGATTGCCCTTTTTGGCAGTCACATACTGTGCATTTACAGTAGTTTAATTGAGAGGTAACTAAAGCATGAACCACTGTAGCCAGATCTGCCTTCCCCAAGAAAGGGGACAGCTGGCACATGGGCAGGAGTGCCTCTACCCATGTGCCAGCCATCTCCTTTCTTGGCTTTCCAGGAGCAGTTGTGGGTCCAAGAGCACTCCAAGGCTACAAACCTGATCTTTCAGAGGAAGAGCATCCTCAGCTATGAACCTTGTCCTGGTTTGATTTTCTCTCTGGCCAGCAGCACTTCCATCTTGTCTGGATGAAACTTCCATCTATTCCCCAACATCATGTCCTTCACAGCATCCAGACAATGATTCAGTACTACCACAGTCTCCTTGGCATCAGTTATAAAGGAGAATTAGAGCTCGGTATTATCAGCATATTGATGACGCTTGTTCACATGCTGCTTATCCATTATGTTTAGAGAACCCATTGTCTTATAGATAGTTTATAAATGCAACCTGAATGCATTGTAGCCATCTGAAATCTGTATGCATGGCAGCTTTGTGCTTGTAGCCATGTGCAGCCTTTACTACAAAGAACGGAATGCATTGTAGCCATCTGAAATATGTATGCATGGCAGCTTTGTGCTTATAGTCATTCTGCCATGTGCAGACTTTACTACAAAGAACTGAGATCCGTTAAAGATTCTTGAGATTATGGAGTTTGTTGAATTCACATTTCCTTACCAATAAATAAATAGATAAATAAAATTGTCTAAAACTGTCAATGGTAGGCCTAAATACCCTGAAGATGACAGATGTGGTCTGATCTTGGAAATTAAACAGAATCAGGACTGCAGGGAATATAAGGTGTTGCAGTCTACATTTCAGAGGAAGGCAATGGCAAACCATGTCAAAGTTGACTTGATGGCAATTAACAATACAACAAAAGAAAGCCCTATGAAATTCATGGGGTCATGAGAGGTCAACAGGTGACTTGAAGGCACATATATTTGCACATAAGACTAGCAATGGGAGACAGCATATTGTGCCTTGGAATTCTGTACCTGTGGAGTATAGTATGTCTGGATAAAGAAAATATATGTGCAGTAAATAATGTTTCATGTTAACTAACTCATTATCTTACAAAAAAATGAAAGATGATACAATAGCCATCTTTCCATTCCTGAAGGGATGTCCTGTGGAGAATAGAGAAAGCTCTGCTGGTCCTGAGACTGGAGCATAAACCAGTGGATTCAAAGGGCAAGAAAAGTTATTCTGTCTAAACATTAGGAAAACCTCCTTGACTGTAAGAGCTATTCAAGAGTGAAATAGATTGCTTCATGGGGTGCTGGACTCTCTTTCTGTGTAGGTTTTTAAAGAGGGGTTGGATGTTCCATCTTATAAGACTGATTTAGTTGTGTGTTCCTTCATGGCAGAGAATAGTATTAGGTGGATATTTTGTTTTTTCCAGCTCTATCATTCTCTGTGATTCAAAAATGTGTGTGACTAAAATTATACATATTTGAAAAAGGTGTAGAAACAAAAGTAAGTGGGAGAATGTGTAAATTATTACATACTTCAGGAAAAACAATGCAAGAAGGGAGTTGTTTTTGAGAAACACAGACAAAATGATACAGACAGCTTTTCACATCCCCAGAACACTCTTCTTCTGGACAAGTTGTAGAATAGCCTAATCATAGAAATATCTCACCTCTGCTGTAAATTCTTCACTTTCACATTGTATTCTAATCCTGCTGCTCTCACTTCTGCAATATACAGTAGTACAACAATAACAGGACACCTTAAAGGGCTTTGGTTATGTCTACTGTGATGGGTATGTGAAGCACTCTGGATATAAACATGCTAAGGGTGATGATGAGATGCATAACCCAGAGCCTTATGTTGCACATGGTGGAATCACATCTAACCAGCTGTCCTGGGTTGGGACAACTACATACAGCAGGTTCATGTGTGAATCAATCCTAATGTGTTCCTGATTGAAGATTTGATCTCTGCTGATCATTGTCAACTGAGCCAGATATGTGTCTGTCTGTTTGACATACATTTTTTTCTTTCAAGCTAGGGAAAAAAAGACTGGAAATTTGCCTTGTCCACTTGCCTCTATAATTGCTATCCCAGTGACCTTTCCTCCCCTACCTAGTGTTCCTGCAGACTAGCCCTTGCCAAATATGAGTGTAATGTGTCAAACAAATTGAACAGGAAATTAATCTATAAATGAGCACTTCCCATGACATCCCTGAAATGTCAGCGTTGTACAGTGAAAATGAATCTTATTTTCCTTTGTGATAATTAATGTCTTTCTCACCACTAAAAGCTTTGGTGAATGTGAAATTTAAATATAAGTAGCTGCATGCGTACTTTATATTTAAGGAAATATTTGATTTCCAATTAAGGATCAGGAATGATATGCCTACAGGGGAACCTTTTGGTTACAGTTGCTGACTGGTTGATTATTAGCAATAGGAGATACTGAGAAGTTAATTATAGCTTATAATCTGGAACTGTATATTATGATTAATTGTGTCTGGAAAGCTGGTAGTTCACATTTTTTCTTTTAATTAAAACATTCAGAATTAAAGGGGTAGAATTTTATAAATTTTAAAAGCATGAAAATGAGAAGCAAAAGAAGAAAATGCATTTCATCTATTGACTGTTTCTAAATTCAGAAACCATTTAATATATATTTTAATATTTTTAAAATGTTTGTAATTAATTATTCTTTTATGTTATTTTATTGTAAGCCACCTGGAGATCTATGAATAAGGAGTGGGAACTAAATAAATAAATAAATAAATAGTTCTGATGATAAAGAATATGTAACAGGGCAACTGAGAAGGGAAAAAAAGAAAAAAAAAGAAGCAGAAAATGAATTTGTGAACTGATTAGAAGTTGCAGCCTATATTATTCATGAAGAATAATATAGGTCCCACAGCAATCAGGGTGGGAGCTGCCTCCTTTTGCCCCATCTGCTTGACTCACAAGTCTATAAAAGCTTATGCTACAACTTGTGTTTTAACATTGACATTGGGCAATAAATGCTTCTGATGAGTATACTTATGTCAATACATTGCTGTAACGAAATCTTAAGGCCAAGTTCTTCACATCACCAACTTTCCTGTGTCTGTGAGTTTCTGTTTTGCACTTATCACAATATGAATTTTGGAGACTGGGAAGAAGAAGCAGTGAAAGAGGCAAGTAGTTGTGGCACAAGATTTCAAGAAAACTATCAAAAGTTTGATCTTCCTTCGTTTCCTTGGAGTGATTTTGTGAAGATCCCAAGCTTTCTCAGAATTGACTAAGAAAGGTCAAGAGGCTAAAATCACTTTGAGGATGGGGGGGGGGGGTGGGGGGTGGGGGTGGAGAATGACCCATCATGATAGGAACTTTTCAGTGTAGCATTTTTCATTTACACCATATAAATCTGAAAAATATTAGCATTCACAGCAAAAACTGTTACATTTGCAATTTGTAATTCCTAGCATTGTGTAGATAGAAGTGAATTAATAAAGACGTTACTAAAATGCTTATACCAGCATCATTGGCTCTAGCACAGTTAATTATGTTCTGCCATGGTTTTATACAGCTTAAGTCAAGGTTGAAGACCTGTCCTTTGTATTATCCATACATCAGCTTTCCTAGGATCATTAAATCTTTTCTCCTTGATTCATATTTTCTGGATATCTTCTTTCATGTTTTATGTTATTCTCACTCTGTTCATCTTATCAGAAACCTAGACCACTGATAAACAAAAATGTATTGAAGATGTTCATTATTTAACATTGTGAAAAAAGAACAAATGGACTGTTTAATTTTTACAAAAATACTTGAATACATTTGCATAATTGAGCTATTTTATTGATCCTGCTGTAATGCTAAAATTTGCAACTTAAATCCCTCTTCTCACTAGAATGAGTGATACATTACTTAGGGGATCTTATTTCAAAATAGGTATAAAGGAAAGAGATTATTCTGTACACCCTTGGCAAAAAACTATTAAGCCCACTTTAGGAGCCCCCATTTCTATGGGAAAACCACATGGACATGCTGGCAATGGCTTTCATCTTCTTCTCCTCAAGTAGGAATGGAAAGAATATTCTATTTTTTAAAGAAAAAACTACATGTATCTTGAGTGTCTAGAAACACTGAAAAGAAAAAAAAACCTGGACTACAAGAATATTCAAATTTAAGGATCTAATTTGACCAAAATTCAAATGTGGTTGTTTTCTGAAGAAAATATCATTTGGGGACAGAAAGTAATTTCAACAAAGAAATATATTCTACATAGAAAATGTGGTCAGCTGCACTGAAAATACTGTTTTCTGTGCAAAATCACCACGCAGAAACTTTTTGCAGGATGAGTTCCAAATTCTGAATAAGCTCTGAAAACTGTGATTTTCAGACATTTTTGCAGCAATGAAATTACTTGTTATTTCAAGAAGAAAATCAGTGAAGCATTACAAACAGGATCCAAGGCTGCTGCTGCTGCTTTTTCTGCCTCTAATTTTATAATTGTCACTGCTGCCACCAGCTCCAGCTCCCACCTGCCCATTTGAAGACTTGATTTCAGTAAGGCCTTTGACAAGGTTCCCCATGACATTCTTACAAACAATGTAAAATGTGGGCTAGACAAGACAACTGTTACATGGATTTGTAATTGATTGTCCGGCCAAACCCAAAGGGTGCTCAACACTGGTTCCCTTTCATCCTGGAGAGAAGTGACCAGTGGGGTCCCACAGGGTTCTGTCCTGGGCCCAGTACTATTCAACATCTTTATCAATGAATTAGGTGACAGAATTAGGGGCATACGTATCAAATTTGCAGATGAAACCAAATTAGGAGGAGTAGCTAACACCCCAAAGGACAAGATCAAAATTCAAAAGACCTGAATAAACTGGAAAGTTGGGCTAAAGCTAACAAAATGATTCTCATCACAGAAAAATGTAAGGTACTGCACTTAGAGCGGAAAAATGAAATGCATAGGTATAGGATGGGGGACACCTGGCTTAAGGAGACTACATGTGAAAGGTATCTAGCAGTCCAAGTAGACCACAAGTTGAACATGAGTCAACAGTGCAGTGAGGCAGCTAAAAAGGCCAATGCAACTTTAGGCTGCATTAGTAGAAATATAGTGTCTAGCTCAAGGGAAGTAATAGTGTCACTCTATTCTGCTTCGGTCAGGCCCCAATTGGAATACTGTGTCCAGTTCTGGGCCCCACAATTCAAAAAAGGATGTTCAGAAACTGGAGCGTGTCCAAAGGAGTGCGACTAAAATGATGAAGGTTCCTGGAAAGCATACCCTATGAGGAATGACTTAGGGAACTGGGGATGTTTAGCCTGGAGAAGAAAAGGTTAAGAGGTGATATGATAGCCCTATGTAAAGATTTGAAGGGATGTCATATTGAGAAGGGAGCAAGCTTGTTTTCTGCTGCTCCAGAGAACAGGACCCGGAACAATGGATACAAGCTACAGGAAAAGAGATTCCACCTCAACATTAGGAGAAACTTCCTACAGTACAGGCTGTTCGACAGTGGAATAGTGGTGAAGTCTCATTCTTTGGAGGTTTTTAAACAGATGGCCATCTGTCGGGGATGCTTTGATTGAGAGTGCCTGCATGGCAGGGGATTGGACTGGATGGTCCTTGTGGTCTCTTCCAACTCTACAATTTTATGATTCTATGATCAGTTGATTCTTAAATTAAAATCTGGTTAATCCCCTGGATATGATGGCTTCCTTGCAGAAATTTTAAAATTCCATCCCAAGCAATGAACAAAGGCATTGGCTAATTTATTTACTCTTGTAAATAACTCTGGCGAGATTCCAGCCAATTGGAAGAATTCTATCATAATTCCAATCTTTAAAATGGGTGATAGACAGGACCCCAGAAATTATTGCCCAATAAGTCTTTTATAGGTAGTGGGCAAACTGTATGCCAGCTATTTGGATTTAAAATTAGAGTTGGATGAATGCCCAAGCTTTGATAGGTCCAGAGCAAGTGGGTTTTAGAAGACATATGTCCACTGTGAATCACACAACTGTGCTTTCATTCCTTGTAAATAAATATCTGTCGCACCCTAAAGGTAAACTATGTGCAGCTTTTATTGATCTGTAGGCTGGTTTTGATTAAATTCACCGGCCTTTACTATGGGATAAGCTGAGTAGGCTTAATATAGATTCTCAATTATTGTTTCTTTTAAGCCAACTCTATACAAACAATCAATGTAGAGTGAAATTTCTGAAACGGGCCTATTAACAGACCCTATCTACTCTGGCTCCTCATCTGTTTAACCTGTTTGTGGCTGATGTAGCTGCCTTTATGACCACAGTAGATTCACACCCAAATTCGATGGGAAATCATCTGCTTTTTGTACTCCAATATGCCGACGATACTTTATTACTCTCTCTATCTTAGGTGGGTATGGCAAAAGCCCTGAAAAGATTCTCTGAATATTGTGATAAATCTCACCTACTGGTAAACTTGGAGAAATTCAAAATAATGGTATTTTCTAAGAGATTTACACTGAGAACATGGAAGGTTGGTAATCAGACAATATAATACAGCAGGTAAAATAGTATATTTACCTTGGTGTCCTTTTTCATTTTAACAGGCAGTGGAGTAAACAGAGATAAAGTAATACAAACATGGAAAAGATCGTTGGCAGTTACACAATCTTTTTATTATAAAAAGGGCAACCAGGACATCCTAGCGGCCTTAAAAATTTATAAAGCCAGATTGAGACTGCAATTACTTTATAGTATATTCACCTGGATTCCTGCCTTTAATAAGGAGATTGAGCATTTGCAGACACATTTTTTCAGGAGATTATTATCTGTATCCCCATGTGTACACCATCTGACTCTCTATGCGGAACTGGGATTGAATGCTCTTGAAACTGAAGCCTGGTTGATGACTTATAGGTTTTGGTTTAAGATACATTTCAGGCCTAATAGATCTGGTCTTTTATGGTTCCTACTATCTGATGTTTATTATGTCAGATGGGCTAAATTTTATGAAAGAAAAGTAATTTTTATGGGTTAAAATTTTGATTCCCTCCTTTTACTAACAGAAAAGGAGTATCTTAAATCTATCAGGGTCCGCCTTGCAGAGAAAGAATATCAATTGTCATATCCAACACCTCCTAGAGTGTGTTCTCCAGAGATGCTCAGTATTCCCCCCCCCCTTGCAGGGTGGGATTCCGGATTATTTTCAAACCCTTACACTGCTGGTGTAGAGGAAGGCCTTTTTATTAGCAAGGCTGAATGTACACTCCTCAAATGTGACCAGGGCCAGATATTTACAGACCCCGTTTTTTGATCGTATATGTCACTGTGATCAAGCTCCGAATGTTCTCTATCATATTGTATTGCTTTTTCCATTGTATATTATTCCTAGGAGAAAATTGTTAAGGAGGTTATTGGAAAAGAATATCTGTCTGTGGAATACCTATTGGAAGATTGGAACCCACACATTACCAGGCTAATGGCCAATTTTCTGGTGGAGGCAACAAGATTATGGCTTAAATTTTTTAATAATGATCCCAAAAGTTTTAATTGCAAATGTATGTTGTTGTATGCCTAATAAAGGTTGAACGAATGAATGAGTGTGATATCCTGTAAACTGAAAATGGATGTTGGCTTACCCTGCTAGTAACGAATTACATGCTGATAAGAAAAAATGTGGGAAACAAAAATGGTGGTGGGTATTGTGAAAAGAATCAAATTAGTTCTAGCTGTTTAAAAAGGAACAAATAGAAAGAAGGCAGAGATTAGGAGTCTTGTAAAAAATTGAATAGCCTACTATTGTTGATTGGGATTGTATGGAGAAGTGTATAACAAAAAGAAACAAGCACTGAGCAGGCAAAAGCTACAGTGAAATGGAAGGCAAGGCGTATGGTGACAAAAGAAGTACGTGTTGCAAGGAAGCAAATAGGCTTATCTGAGACTAGGGATGCAGACAATATTCAAAGATATTCCAAAAATAGTAAAAAAAAAAAGGGGGGGGGGGGGAAACATGGTTAGAAAACCTTGACAAAGAGAATTCTACATTAATCAGAATCTTCACAATTTGGGACTTATTCTGCACAAATCTCACACATTTTTGTGTGTTCTGTTCCTTGTACAAAAAATGCTAATTTTCTTCACAAAACTCCCCCAATGCCAATTCTGCATAGCATAAATCCCCAGCTGTAGCATCTTTTGTGCAGAAAATAATAATTTTATGCACATAAAATGCAATGTTCTGTGGGAAATAGGCATGTGTAAATTTTGCACAGAATAATTCCTGAACTGCAAATGTCTCTGAAAACTGTGCCACAATTTTTGAAGACTTTGCTCAGAGGGGGTTTGCCTTTCCCCCCCTCTGAGGCTGAGAGTGTGTGACCTGCCCAAGGTCACCTAGTCAGTTTCCACGGCCTAGCAAGGATTTGAATTCTGGTCTCTATACCATGCTGGCTCTCTGTGTATCCACCTCCCCCTCCCCCCCAAAAAATTCTTTAGCATAGTTTTATAAGCCAGGATTAAAAGGCCAGAGAGCACACAGCTCTCTAAATACTCTTAGACTTCATGTCTAAGAGTTCACCTGACTGTTGTCTAATCGGTACTGGTCCAACATCTGTATCATCCTACTCCTGGTTTTTGTCTGCTTTTGGTTATTTAGATCTCACCTCACTCATTGCTACAGCTGCAGGTGCAAGCAAATATACACTGAATGAGATCAATTGATTACCTAGATGTGTAGTGGCAGCCATGACTAGCAATTTGATTCCAATCAATCTCTTATTAAGCAGAGATCGTTCCCCACTTCTGGCACTTAGTAATCCTCAATTGGCAAAGGAGGGAGTTGAACTTGGAGCTTCCTGCTTTCAAGGCATATGTTCCACCATTGACCTCTCATGCCACAGTTACTCTGTTTATTATGACAAATAGCTTCACTGTATATGAATATTAAGTGCAATGCACACGTTTTCATTCTCAAATGAAACAAATAATTCTTCAGGTTAAGACCATTCCGGGGGGGGGGGGGGGATAGACCAAGAATAGTCAAAGACAAGCATTGTTTTCAAGATCTAATTAAGAGTTCCCTTCTTTCTAGAGGAGTATTTCTCAACAATGTATTTTCCTAATGTGTTGGTTATGGGAATTGTAGGCTAAAACATGTAGGAGGAACTAAGTCTATGTAAATCTTTAGCATCTTCAGAAAAAATGCTTGTATTTTTAAAAAGTTGTAGTGAAACTTACAAAGAGTCTCTAACTGTTCTCATTACACAGGAATCAGTATCCTTTGCCCATTGCATTTATTACTTAGAATCAGGCAATATGATACAGTTTTTACTCACATTGATGAAATTTGACACACTATCACTAACATCCTGGCAGTCGTTTATGCACATGTACTGTATATTCATTTTTGAATGGATGTAGCGGGCTATTTTGTTGCCCTTGTGCTCTGTCACAAAACTTCCCTGGATACTCTCAATCCCCAGAGGGGCTGCTGCTTCTCCTTCTTACCAGAGGGTATAGAAAGGAAGCAGTTCAGGTCAAGAACATCTGGGTGCACTGAGCTCCTAAAACGGGAAAGCTGGATGTACAGTCCACCCTCGCCTTACGCAGGGATCCATTCCGGATCCCGCCGCGTAACGCGAATTCCGCCTATGCTCGAGCCCCATTGGAAACATTGAGCTGATACCAGCTGAATTTCTATGGTCTGAATTGCCCCCACCCTGCCTCCCTTTCCCAGCAGAAAATAATAATAGCTGTTGAATGGGGCAGGATGTGCAACTGTGTAAGTCTGGATCTATGTGTACATGTAGAATCTTCACCAATGTGTTCTTTTTCTTTTCTTTCCTTTTTATTAATAGATCCTGAATATGGTTTGCTGTACAGTAGTCCCCCACTTATTTGATACGTTCGGGACCAAAGCACTGTCAAAAACCAGAAATTGCTCAAAAGCAGATCCCATTATTATATTACTATGTAAGCACAAATTTAAGTACAAATACCTGTACAGTGCTGTATTACAGACACACAATGCCATCATGAACAATTTATAAAGTATAAAGTCTTCAGACTGAACAAAAAGATAGTGTTTTTTTAAAAAGAAAAAGAAAAGAAAAAAGCAGTGCATGGTTTCAAAAGCATCACAAAATATAATCTTTTTGTCCACTTTGTGTACTGTATACATTTTGCTTACAGATATTCATACTTTTATTTGTTCTTAAACTGGTCCCAAAAAGTGCACGACACATTGAAAAAATGGGTGCTGGTATTAATTTAATAGCGCTGAAAGAGCAGATTGTCAAAACATGATACATTGAAAAGTGGGTAACATCTGTGATCTCTCAAAAATTTGGGTAAAACAGAGAAGTAGTTTTATATATATATATATATATATATATATATATATATATATATATGACCAATAAAATATGTATCTGTGTGTGTGTGTGCGTGCGCACGTGTGTGTGTGTGTTGTACCCAAAATAGTTTAAATGGTATTTCTCATGTTCTCTTAAAACATTCAGGAAAATGCTTGAAGTATAAAACAAGATGTGATATTACAGCTGATTAGCACTTCTATAATATTGTGAAGGTGTGCGCACATCCCTTTCAGTTATACATCTGAAATTTGCCAACTGCTAAAAGAAAAAAACAGGAAGGAAAAAGTTTGCCATATTGTTCATAGAAAACACTGGGAAGGAAAAGGTGAAGAGAGAAAGAGAGAGAGAGAAGTGAACTTAATATAGACACACAGACATCACTATAAGGGAGATGTTGCTATAGTTACAAGATTCATACCTCATCAAATTACTGTCAATGTCTCCCTTTGTGAACCGCATAGAGAACTTAAAAAGAGATTTAAACACAGAGCAATCAAAGTGCAATAAACTACAGACATATCTCAGTTAACAAAGGTGCGGTACAGACCGCCCAAAAAGGCCGGCACCTGTTTTTTCGCCGGAGGGAAGCCCCAGCTGCCAAACTGCGAGACTTCACACAGGCAAAAAAAGAACCTGCAAAAAGGGGCTGGAGAAACAGAGACTTTTGGTGTCAGGTCATAGCAATGTGTTTGCAGTAAACAGTGCATAGTTTGATCTGGGTAAGTGTAGGATTCTGTTCTAATTGGTTCTGCTCTAGTTGTATGTGCCAGCCTATGACTGGCAAGACCAGTAGCGTCTGCCTCCAAAATCTCTTCATGATCAAGTCTAAATAGCCAACCAGCTACCTCAATAGTTACCCATGGCATGTCCAAGAAGGATAGTTTCTGTAGGTTGGCCACCCAAATAGAAATCATAGCAAGGTTCAAGGCCAGTGAAAGAAAATGTATGCATTCTTGGATGCATTTTGGAAGATGACTTTGAACTTGGTTTTTAGAAGGTTCAGAATTTTTTCATTTAGTTATACAAGGCTTATCTGACCTGGATATTTCATTTCATGTGATCATATTGTTAGGTTTGGATAAAAACTTTGCTAAAACATGTTGTACTGCTCTTTTTTATTAAGGTTTTAGGGGGTTATCTCTCTTCTTTCCATGTCATTTCTACCTCTGTTACATTTTTATTATAAAATAATGTCCAAGAACATTGTTAACTGAGGTATATCTATATTTTCCTTTTAAGCATTGCACAGATATTAGGGAAACTAATGGGTTACAGGTTTTCAGCTTTGAACTGAAACAGTTGTTTCCTTTACTGTGTTTTTTCCCAAGAAGTGAAGCCCAGAACAGTGGGACACTCATAAGATACTATTTTTATGTTGCCTCCATCACCTGCTCTACTATTTGTCATCCCCATCACTTGCACTTAGGAGGCAAGTTAGCAGGAAAGAGTGAAGATGTGTCTCTTATAGTTAAAAGGCTGCTGACACACAGTGAATCCATTATGAAGCTTGATACACTTTTAGCTTCCTCGAGGAAAGGAACAATAGTCAAAAGTCCAGAGCCACTTTAAAAACAGCAGTAGCCTTCCTGAAAAAAGCTCCCTCCTTCTGATCATATTACAAAAATGAACTGTGTATTTCACCATAGGATGATCATCATAGGCCACAGAATATTTCAGATGCAGTTCCTTAATCCGTGGAGCATTTTGTTTGTTGGAGTTTTCTCCTTTAAAGAAAACTTAAATGAGGGCCAGTGACTAAATATAACCCTTAACTTGTTTTATTTTCACACAGTGAAGATCTCTGTCTATCTATCTATCTATCTATCTATCTATCTATCTATCTATCTATCTATCTATCTATCTATCTATCTATTATAAATGTAGTACAATTAATTAAATGGTGCACTTACTGAATATTAATTATTCAATTACTCAGATTAATTATTTGATTACCTAAATAAAACCGTAAGAGAAAAGGTACAAATATATTCTTCCAAATGCGAGAGGTATGCATTTGAGAAGAATAAGTCAGTTTTGTTTTCTTCAGTGTGAGCTATTATTAGATGATGGCCTTTTAAAAAAGTATCTCTCTGGTAGAATGTGTGCCTTTTTGTGAGTGGCTTTTGTGCATTCATGTTAATAAAGAGTATTAGAATATAAAAGAATTGTTATCTTGCAGTAGAAGCAGTACCAGTAAGTGTTTTTTTCCTTGCAGTAAAAGTAGTGCCACTAAGTGGGGGATGTTGGTTTGGTATCCGTGTGTTCAGTCTGCCTACCCTGTTGTGTTAGCTGTGTGTATGTGCATATATATGTCTGTGTGCACACTTAAGAAATAGACAGGACTGAATATTTACATAGAGAGCCAGTGTGATGTAATGGTTTGAGCGCTGGTCTCTGGAGCATTGTACTTTGGAGCATTGGACTCTGGAGATCAGGATTCAATTTGCCACTTGGCCATGGAACCCACAGAGTGACATTGGATCAATTACATACTCCCAGAAATCTCATGATAGGTTTGCCTCTGGGTTGCCATAAATCAGAAATAACTTGAATGCACACAACAATAACAACAACAACAAAACAACAATCAATATCTAGGGAACACTAAATAGGACTTTTATACAACATATATAAGGCACAAATTGCAGAACCCTCAGTAAAAAAATTACACTATAAAGGGGATTATAGAATCTTCAAAATGTTTCCTCACTGTGATGAAGTGACCAGTCTTGATAGAAATCTCAGCAATGATGAGATTTCTTCACATCTCTAATCTCCCAAACTGTATTATAAATGGTATAATTGTGGCAAATGCAACAGGGCCTTCTGTAGCTAGAGGCCTCTTGCTAAGGGTTTCAAGAACTCAGGCCTGGCCTTCTTCATTAATTCTTACAGCAATGGAGAGCGTTGACTTGAAAAATGAGTGAATATATATTTTCCTCATCTGTTTGACTTGGTCTTTTTTATTGGTTCATTTGAATGATGCACGTATGGCTGATGTTTAATGTATCCTGCTTAATTACATCAAAAGGATCACCCCTTCTGACATTATAAGGAATCCCTGATTTAGATGCTGAAATGTCAGAGCCAAGGATAGTCCTAATCTAGCATGCTGACCAAGCAACTCTGCATAAAAAGGAGCCCTGGTGGCGCAGTGGTTAAATGCCTGTACTGCAGCCATACACTCAAAACCACAAGGTTGCGAGTTCAAGACCAGCAAAAGGGCCCAAGCTCGACTCAGGCTTGCATCCTTCCAAGGTCGCTAAAATGAGTACCCAGACTGTTGGGGGCAAATTAGCTTACTTGCTAATTAGCTTACTTGCTGTTCACCGCTATGATCTTTGGAATAGCGGTATATAAATAAAACAAATTATTATTATTATTATTATAAATACCATGACATCACTAGGGTTGTTCCAGGAATGTGAACTGCATTGGGTGACACCTCAGGGGATGAATATCACCTGGCTGAGCCTTCCGCCTGCCCCTCCTGCTTTCTATGGTGCCATGGCTCTCTTGGAAGTGGGATCCAAGGCATTGGAGAAGGAAGGGCTAGAGCATGTGTGCCACCTCCCACATTCTCCAGTGACAGGAATGTCTTGGACAAAGGAGCCAAGGCATTGGAGAAGGAGGGGAGTGAACACCCCTTCTGCTTCACTTGAATGGTTGCCTGCCCACCCCCTGGCATTCCTCAGTGGAACTCTGAGCAGGTGCCCATTTGAACTAATGAGGCAGCGGGAAGGGAGGGCGGGGAGCACAGGGTAGCCTGCTGGCACTGCTGCCTGACAGCTCTTTCTGGGTCTGCCTGGGAGGTGGGCAAGCAAGAAAATGGGAGGGGAGGGGGCGGGGCAGGGTAGCATCCCCCCAGCATCCCCTTCCAAGCACCCACACTAATGCTAGAGATGCCACTGCATAAATACACATGTTTCTTGTACTGTTTGTGAGAGAAGAATGCTCACGGGGAGAGAAGGTCTGCAGATCTTTCTGCCCTGGTCCTCCCCAAGTGTTGGAAGCATTTACAGTGTGCCTGTGCTATAGGCTGGCACCCCATATGCAGCTTTCTGCTTATGCAGAAGCCACGTGATGGGGAAATAAATGGCACGCGCACCCATGGTGCGCGTGCTCTCTTGCGCCATGAGCATGAGCCTCATTCAATTGAATGGGACCTGAGCTTACACGTTATTTGGCTTACGCAGGGAGGAGGTCTGGAACAGATCCCCCACATAAGCCAAGGGGCCATTGTACTAACACTGGTCCATTTTCCAGTGAAAAGATAGGTACTTTATTAGTAAAGTAGAGCTTTTGATTCCTCTGAGATTTTACTCTTAACAATGCCAGCTGGAGCAGGACCTGCCTCCTCTCTCAGGCCTAAAGGGGGCTAGTTGTTGCCCCAGGGAGTCCTCTTCTTGCTCTAGCAACACTGCTAAGCTTCATCCACCACAATGCAAAGCCAGTCCTCCAATGGTGCACTTCATATATGTGCACAAAGGGGGGCTTATTTTGGCCACATTTTCCCCACCCCGTCCTACAATGCTTGTTAGAAATCATTGGTCTTAACCATAACTTACACATTACCAGTAGCTGTTGTTGCTTGGGGCAAAGGACAAGATGGCATCACTCCTATTCCATGTACAGCAGAAGCTGGCCAGATTGGCAGTGGAACCTTACTTCAACAGTCAGGCATCTTCTGCTGTTCCTGAGGATATCCTATTTTCTTTTTGGCTGAAAGGCAGCCTACATAGCCCATACAACTCTAGCCAGTAAAAACTTCCTAGTCCCTAACACCTGCAGCTTGAGGTGGTTGTCTCACTTTTGCTATTTATAGGGCAGATCCCAATCAGAAGAAACAAATAAAATAAAATAAAATCAGCCCACAAACATCCCAGTAGAATCTCATTGCCTGAACCTTCTGTGTAGTACACTTCTGGATGGAGGCATTTCATACCACTCCCTCTTCAGAAGACAATGCCACAACTAGGGGCAATATTCAGAAATTGCATGTTACTAATTAGACTGAACTAAATATTCTTTAAGACCATGTAGATACATGTGGGCACTGTAGTTACATAAGCAATGTGGATGCTTCATTCTTTACTTGAAAGCATGTTTGACAGGTACAATTCAGGACAATGGAATAAGAACAATGCACTCCCTTTAAATAATATGGAATACAAGGCTGTGATCTTGTGATTGGCACAAATTGGATTCTCTTAAGGGTACAAGTTCAGGTGTTTTTGTTTCTATGAAAATGAATAGCTAAAGGCCATGTATATGCATCTTTGCTCGCTTTGATGACAAATAATCAGTGAGTGAGCTTTAATGCATCCAGGCATTAGATGTATAGTCTACAGTGGAAAGATAACAGAAGAAGATTCCTTTCTTTAATTTAGTGGCTATCATAAGTCATTGCTGTGCGGTCTGAATCACTCATATATAAATGAATGCAGGTGGGAACAGATCTGGCTTTGAAAGAATTGTGTATTCATAAAAATAAGAAGCAACTTGTCTTAACAGGAAAAAATCAGATAGGCAAACCGTGAACATTACAGAGGATTATGTACTTTAATAAACTCATGGATGAAAAAAACTATGTTGTTGTTTAAATGCTATTGAATCAGAAACATGCAAGGGGAAAGTGAAAATGGAAAAACGAATTTGTAAATACATATTTATTAATGTAATACATATGTCAATCCCCCCCCCCCCCCGCCTACCAAAGGAGTGGACAAAGTACAGCCTGCCAAAGCTGTTTTGGTGGCTTTTGACCCACAAAGAGACCCAGACTCTTTGGACTACCCTTTCTCTGGTCAAGAAAAGGGTGATTGACCCCTCCCTACAGGTTTCTGCATGGTTCAGTGTTGGAACAAATAGATGTTTTTGCCAAAACAGAAGTGGGTTTCTGGCTATGAATCTGTCCCCCCTCCTTTGCACATTTTTGGGAGTTTGGTTCCTGGGGGCTTTCAGAGGCAGAAAAAATTATCCCTGGACCACTGTTTGCCCTCCACCTGGTCTAGCCAATGCAGGGAGTAATCAATTATAGAAATATAACAAATATAAAGCAAGAACTGTAACTCTGGAGTCTATTCAGAGTACAGTCTCAAATCTTCCTAGCCATAACTATTTTAGAACTTATTCAAAAACTTCCTTTATAAATGGTTTTATTATTCTTTGGAAAGTAGTAGTATTCCTTTGTAAGCATTTATCAAATAGAGCGTGAAGCTATAATTCCTATTTATTTAAAAGTAAAGGTGACCTTGACATGAATGTCTAGCCGTAACCAACTGCTCATCTCTGTTTCTAAGCCAAGGAGCCAGCATTGTCCAAGGAATGCTCTGGTGGTCATGTGGCCAGCATGATCCCACCAAAAGCTGTTACCTTCCCACTAAGAAGTGGTACCTGTTTATATACTTGCATTTGCATGCTTTTGAACTGCTAGGTTGGCAGAAGCTGGGACTGGTGACGGGAGCTCACCCCATCATATAGCACTTGGGCCTCGAACTTGCAATCAACAGAGTCAGCGTCTTAACCACTTGAGCCATTATTTACTTAATAGATTAACAGATTTAACAGATATTCACCCTCTTAAATGCAATGAGATAGAATGCTATAGGATCTAGCTGTGCTTCTTGCTAACTGCTGTAGTCTCAGGTCCTGGGAAGTTTGAGGGAAGGAAATTCCCCATTCACAATACAGAATTATAACATTGTAATTCCACTTGAAAAAGCTGTGGTTTCATCCTGGGGAATGCTGAGCTATACAGAGTAGGGAGGGACAATTAGAATTCTCACCCAGTGCTCCAGGCCTTACCAAACTACAAACATCAGGATTCCATAGACTGGAACCATGGCAGTTAAAGTAGACTAATAGCACAACAACTGTGTAGTGTAAATGGGCCCTTGATCCCACAAAGGCCAACCATGTCTTTATCCCCTACAGTGCAATTGTGTCATGCCCTCCCTGCACATTATTATGAGGAGTTCACATATTGCTCCTCCAGAGAATGTGACCATTAACTTTTGACTAAATTTGACTGTATTTTAAGGTGTCACTGTGTCTATGATCTTGATTTGTGTTTACAGTAGAATAAAGGAGGAGGTGGTATAATGGCTCTGCCACATCAGACTAATGATGACATACTTTTATAAATGCCTTTCCATAGGCAAGGTTGGACAATTTTCATCAACTGGATGGCCACATTTGCCCTTTAGAGGTTCTCAGAGGGCCAGTCTACCCTACTGTGACCACCTAGATGTCAAAAACATTTCTGACTTTTTTGTTGTTTTAACTTGTTCCTGAAAGCTTTCTACAGTCCATGGGCCATAAAAATATTTCAATATTTCAGAGCTTCTGTGTAAAGGCAAGAGCCTCAGAAATCATCCTGGGGGTTACATGTGGCACTCTGCACCTCTGCTGTGTGTAGTTAACAGGGAGAAACGGATATTGGGTTGTGAATTATTTATTTTTCCAGGCAAATCTTTATCTGAGGAGTACAGTGGGCCCTTGATATCTGCTGGGGTTTGGTTGCAGAGCCTCCTGTGAATACTAACATCTGTGGATGCTGAAGTCCCATTATATACAGTGGGGTAGTAAAATGGTGTCCCTTATGCAAAATGGCAAAATCGAGGTTTGCTTTTTTGGATTTTTTTTTTTAATTTCAACCTGTGGATGATTGATTCCATGGATGCAAAATCCATGGATACATGGGACTAACTGTATTCAGGAAAGTATACCAAACATTCAGTCTGCCTCATGTATAGAACACAGGGATGTCATGGTTCATTAAGAGTAGGGATAAAACTCACTGATGGAATTAGGGTTGTAGGTATGGGGTTGGTGGGTAAACTGAGGGCATTGCCCCCAATTGAATTTTTCTTCAGTCCCCAAATTTCTAGTAACTGCAGTAACTTAAAATGTTGGTTGAGCATTTAAAAATACAGTTCAGGCTTCTAAAGAAAAGGAGCAGGCAAAGTGACCCAGGGAATATGATAATACCAGATGCAAGTGTTCTGGATGTGAAAGATTTCCAGTGTCTTGCTCTCTGCAATGCCAAATGGAGTTTCTAGCATTTTTAGTTATAAAGAATAAGGGAAAGCTCTTGGTTTGAGACCTTTGATAGCTGTGGCCAGTCTGCGTAGTAGACAATATTTGGCTACATGGGACAATGGCCTGACCTTGTCTCAGAGCCTTCCTGAGCTAGGCCTTTTCTTTGCATTTTTCTCATCTCTGTGTGGTAATATCATAAATACCTCAGCATAACATACAGCAGCTTTTTCATTTCAAAGTACCCAAACCCCTTTATAGACTATCTGTAATATGTTCGCTTTATATGGCAGTGAAATATGTCACAGCCAGCAGCAGAGTAATAACACCAATGGCTTTTTGATTAGGCACGAAGAACAATGCTGTGTGTGGTTGAAATTTCAGGAGGAGAATAAAACAGAACAATAATTCTGACCCACCCTAAAAACTTGCTGGCCCAGCATAACAAAACTAGTATTTCCTGAGAAACGCAGCTTTCCAGTATAAGACTTATCATGTGCTCATTTTGGATCACACCATAATGACAACAGTTAGACTTGAGAGAAGAAACATGAAAATTAACAGGTTCCAAATGTATAATCCCTTTCATGAATGTGTAAAAAACAAGAACAACATCATGTAAACCAGAGCATAATTTAGAAGAAGCACTGTCATCAGATTTGGAATGTTTAAGCATCTGTTCTCTTACACTTAATGCCAGCTTCTGCTTTTGCAAAAATAAATACAAATGAATGTGTGTTACAAAGAAGAAAAATACAGGTGGAAGGTAAATGCATGCTAAATGGTAAAGGACTGTGTTTGTGAAATATCAGAAGAGTTTTGACTGCAATCTTATGCATACTTTATCTGTGAGTCCTTCCCATTGAATTCATTGGGAACTGATATTTGAGTAAACATGGGAAGAACTACATTGGGAGTTATTGGACAGACATCCCCAAAGCTAGCAAAGCTATGTTTGCCTGCTGAGTGAGGACAGCAATAGAAATCCCTAGATGTAAAGAAATGTAAACAAACCTTACAGAGAATTATATTATTTGGATTTATGGTGCTGAAAAATCTATAGTACTAGAAAAATAAAAACATTCTGAATTAAAAAATAAATACAATCTAAACTAAATTATGGGTATGACATGCAGATGTAACTACATAGATGTGTACATGTTAATATATACCACAGAAAATACCACTGGTTAGTATTTTTAACATGCTGTATTTTAATTCTGGGGACTATCCATAGCCAGTCAGCATGCACCGCTCAATCTCCAAGCATGTAGCTGAAGCCAAGCCAGATCCAGATAGCATACTTGGCCCTGGGATAGCAGGTCTGGTCTGACTGCAATAGGGAAGCAACTTGCTGACAGCTCTAGGATCTCTGAGAACCAGGGCCTTCTGGGCCATGCTAGTGTTACCTTGTTTCTCCGAACCCTCCCTAGCACCTTTGTCAGGAGGGGGATGGGTGGAAAGGCATATAGCAGGCCCGGTGACTATCCACAATTCAGTGCATCCATGTTGTCTGCACCCTCCATCTGCAACGTCGTGATGAATCAGAGTATCTTGGCATTTGTCGGGGAGGTGAACAAGTCCACCAGCGGTCGACTGAGTGACCTTGTGATCTCTCAGAATACCTCTGGATGTAGGCTCCACTCCCCCGGGTGTATGTCGGTCCTGCTTAATCAGTCTGCCTTTGAATTTAATTCCCCCAGAAGGTGCTCAGCCTCCAGGGATAACAGGTTGGATTCCGCCCAGGACAGTAAGCTCTGAGCATCCTGCATCAAGGAACAAGATCTGGTTCCCCCTTGTGCCTTGGTGGTGCTGTTGTCTGTTCTTATTAGGACAGCCTTGTGTTGAATCAGTTCCTTGAAGGCCAGTAGTGCCAGTTGGACTGTATGTAGCTCCAGCCAGTTGATGCTGTGAGTCTGTTCTTGTGGACTCCATCGGCGCTGTGCAAGGTGGGTCCTGATGCTGACATGTGTGGTGATATGGACCTTCTTTGGACTCCAGATAGGATGCCCCTATAGGATTGCCGGTGAGAGCCACCACAAGAGAGACTGACAGACATGGCTGGGCATGAGATCCTCTTTGGAATTCTCAAAGTGATGGCTTCCTGGTGATGTAGGAGAAGCCATTGTAGTGGTCTGGCATGGAATTGTGCCCAAGGGAGGCAGTCAGTGGGCCAAGGGAGGCAGTCCCATGAGCCCCTAGAGGTGTGCCAGTTGAGTAAGGCTGGGTTGCGGGGAGTCTAGAACCCTCTGCACTGCCTTCCTTATGGACTCTACCCATTCCTGGGGTAGAGAGACTGAGCCCAATCACGTGTATATTCTAGCTCCCAGATGTCAGATTTTCTGAGCTGGGAAGAGTGTGCTCTTCTCAGTGTTGACGAGGAAGGTGTGCCTCTCCAGTGATTTGCGGACCTTGTATGTGTCCTGGATTCCTTGCTTTTCGAATGCTGAGAATACCTAGGTATGGGTAAATATGGAGGCAGTGAGACCTCCAGTGAGTGACCAGTGCCACCATTATCTTGGTGAAGACTGTGAGTGCGGATGTAAGACCAAAGGGGAGCACCCTGTATTAGGAATGTTGCTTGTCGTATTTGAATTGAAAACAGCACCAATGAGAGGGGTGAATAGGAATATGCAAATAGGCATCCTGAAAATACATGGAAGACAGGAAGTCCCCAGGCTGTAAGGCGTCGAGGATATTTTCAGGGTTTCCATCCGGAACCTCTTTTTGCGAACAAAACAGTTGACACCTCAAGTTTAGAATTGCTCTCCAGGCTCCATTCTTCTTGGGGACAAGGAAGAAGGTTAAGTAACATCCTTGTAGTCTTTGGCTCACTGGAACAGGTTCAATAGCCTTCACGATCAACAGCCTGTCAATGGCTTCCAGTAGGAGGCGATGTTTCTCTGGAGTCCTGGATGGGGGACATCAGATGAACATGCTGCATGGGGGTGGGTCTGAGAACTCTGTCTTGTAGCCCTGTTGAATATTCTCCACCATCTGAGATGGATTTCTCCCAAATGTGCCCAAATCCTTGGAGTCTGTCCCCCACCAGAAGCATCCTGTCATGCCTGTTTGTTTCTTTCGGATGACTTGGCACCAGCCTTCGAAGAGAGGGGGTGGGTCTGTTTGGAGTGGAACTTGGATAGCCCCCAGCAAGGCCTGCTGGGTTTGGATTCCCTGGCTTTAAAGGAACTGGGGTTAGAGGGAAAGAAAGATTTGGAGGAGTGAAAGGAAGAGCGGTTCTGTCTAAACTGCTTCCTATCCCCCCTCTTCTTGCCTGAAGGTAAAGCCTTCTTTTTGTCCTTGCCCTCAACTAGAACTGGTTCAAGGGACTCCCGAAACAATTTAGCTCCTAGGAATGGAGTGACTGCCAGATTTTGTTTGGATTTTGTATCAACATTCCAGTTTTTTAGCCAGAATTGACACCTAACCACTACCGTTGCTGCCTGAGCCCTAGCACAGGGCTGAACTGCATCAAGAGTGCTTGTTGAGGGTCTCTCTCAACTTGGCATAAGATGTGGGAATGTGTTTCAATAGGTTCATGGTCCACTGCAGGGTGGCACGTATTACCATGGAAACAGTGGCTGCCGCCCTTGCAGCTGTAGACATTGTGGACTGATGTCAGTGGAAACAGTTCTTCCGCCACCCTGGGAAGGTCGGTGTCCTGGGCAGGGGTCTATCTTGCATGCATACTGATGCTCAGTGTCTTTCTTGTCTTTTAAGGAGGAGAGGAAAGTCCTCCACCCTGAAGAGGCAGGAAGAATTGGGGACAGCCCTGTCACCCTCCCCTTTCTCCTCAGAAAGCTCACCCTCCTCCATCTCAGAGGCCACTGTCTCATAATTCCCTTCAGTGTAGTCCTCGTCTGAGGAATGGGATGAGGTGGTGTGCTTTCGTTTGGTTGTGCACTTGAACAATTTTGAGATCTTGGCAGGGGGACGATACGACTGCTCCAGGTCAAACTCAGAGGGAGAGCCCTCCTCACCTTCTCCTCCCCATCAGCCACAGTGTTGGTTGGGGTTTGATTCTTGGCTCCCTGGTTGCCGCATAGGACCTCTTCCCCCTGTCCTGTTGGGCTGAATTTAACTCTTTCTCCTGGGGTTGTAAGGCTCCCCTCCCATCCCTGGGTTGTTGGGGGTTGCTGCTGCTCATCCCAGCAAGATGGCAGTGGCCATAATCAACTCCAACCCCATCTGGGTTGCCAAGATGGCCACCCCCATTGGTGACTGCATTGCCAAAATGGTCTTTCCCATTGGGGACCACATGGCCAAGATGGCCACACCCATTGGGGGACTGCATGGCCAAGATGGCTATCCCATAGTTAAAACCAAAATGGCCACTATACCATGGGCTCCCCAACTATATGGGAGGACAGTCTCCTGGCCACTACTGAGGCTGTACGGAACAGGTTTGCACAAGACTGGGGCCGACTGTAGAAAGGGCCCTGACCAGACAAGGGGGGGCTCCATAGGGTTAAACTGCCCCAGTCCCCTTGTTTGGGCTCCACTAGTCCCTACCGTCCCTGGGCCTTCTCCCCCGGTGATGCCCAGACAATGGCTGGAGCTTCCTCAACCAAAAAGGCCCTAAACCAATCTATCTCAAGGGGTGGCGGATTACGTACAACAGCCTCCAGTTAGTGTGGGACCAGCTCTCCATCGTCAGACCCTAAATGGCTCGATTGGGAGGCCCTCAGCACTGCAGCAGCTTGGAAGGGGAACCCCTCCCCTAGCTGCGGCTGAGCTTCCCCTTCCATGAGTCTTGTGGCCTCTGTGTCCACACCCAGAAAAGCCAGGGCTGGCCCAGGCTGGGGGGAAGTTAATTCTCTGGCTGCCCTGGTTTCCTCCTTCCCTGACATCCCCAGGGAGAAGAGGGTAAGGGGTGAGGGAAAAGGAGGATCACATACGCACACACTGGTTAAAGCTGGGACCCAGGAAGGCAAAGAGTATTGAAGGGCAAACCAGATAAATCCACTAGGTAAATCCAAGTGAAGTTAGCTGAGAGAAAAGCTCCTCAGGTCCTATTAGAAGTATATGCAGAAAGAAGACTGTCCTTGGCGAGGGTCGCTCCTTCCATGTGAGATCAGGTACTCTTCTCTTTTGTTTTTCGCCCTACCTATTAAGAGTAAAGTAGGCAGATCTACCCATTGTTTAGGTTTGGGCTCCGCTTGAGAATCCCTAACCGTGCAAGGGTGGCGGCTTCTCTTCGTCCGCCGCGGTGATCCCGGAGACAGGTAGGCGGGGAGGGCTTGCCCTACGAAACCAAAGAAGTGGGTGGCCCGTGAAAAACGCAATCTATCTCAAAAGGGGTGGCGATTACTTAACAACAGACAAAAGCCAGCCAGTTAGTGGTGGGACCAGCTCCTCTCCATCGTCAGACCCGAAATTGGCTCGCTTGGGAGCCCGCAGCACTGCAAAGCACTTAGGAAGGAGTGGAACAGGCCTCCACAAGAGTTAAGCGTGGGCGGCCAAAAAAAAAAAAGAAAAAGATAAGAAGAAGAACTGATCGCCATTCACATGATCGTTGAATGGCCATACTGTGTCCACAAAGACCCATAAACCAGGGCTGGCCAGGCTGGGGGGAAGTTAATTCTCTGGCGGGAAATAGCCCTGGTTTGTCGGCTCCGTAACTCGATGACCATCCCAACAGGGAAAAGAAGGATTACTTGGTTAAATGGAAAAAAGTAAACAAGGAGACGAAAAAAGCCGATACGCAAAAGCACACAGAGAACGACGAGTGTTAGTAAATGCTGGGACGCCGCATAAGGCACAAGGTATTGAAGTGCAACCATAATAACCATACGGCACTAAGGTAAATCCAAGTGAAGTTAGCTGAGAGCAAAGCTTCCTCAGGTCCTCATTCAGAAGTATTGCAGAAAGAAATGGACTGCGAGGGGATCGAATAAAGGAGCTCACTAATGACACAGATGAAGAATAATCAAGGTAAACATCGTAAATTCTCAGTTTTGTTTTTCGCGAACCTACCTAGGATAAAGTAAATATAGGCAGAAGGTCTCCACATGGTTTGGTGGGGAACAGGGGGTAGGCAACCTGCGCCCGCAGGAAAGCCAAGTGATGCGAAGCCGGCGCGAGGCCTTGGGAGCAAAAGAAAAAAAAAAGGCAAAAAAGGTCCCCAAAAGCCCGCCTGCATAGACCGATTGCGGCAGCCGGGGACGCTAATATGGGGGGCAAGAAATTTGTACTATAGAAAGCACTCATAAAGCAAGCATTTAGTATATAAACAGGGTTTTTTAAAAGATCAGCAAGGTTTTCGCGATGGTTCACCAACCGCGTTTTTAATGATAAAAAACTGGGGGCGAATCCAATTAATGAAAGTTTTGTCCTACAAAAAATAAAGGTATGGTCCTGGTGGGGGGAGTGGGAAATTATATTAATATAATTGTAATAAATATATTTTAATAATTTATATTATCACTTAATGGTGGGGAATATAATTTTGGCTTCGGCCCACAAAGAGACCACCAACCCGGGGAAATAGAAGGGCCTAGGGAACAAAGCACCCCGGCCAAAAACCCGCTCCAAACGGTTGCCTACCAAACATGAGTTATACGTGCGGTTGCAAGGGAAAAAGAAAAAAGCCCTCTCGGCTGGGACAAGTGATATGTTGCATTTACTTGGGTTCATTGATGGCAATTTCCTTCTAGTATGATAACCTGGAAGTTGAATACTGTATCAGAAATATTCATCCGGGAAACTAATGCACACCAGTATACGACAAGGAAAAAGGTGAGTCGCTCAGGCGGAGCATGATGCTCTAGCCATGGGACCTTGGGTAATTGAATAAGAAGGGGGGTACCGTCGGAAAGATTGGCCTGCTTTGGGAAATTCTGAGAGAAAACGCGATGGAGCAAGTATGGTAAAGAGACAGGGGAGGGAACAGGGCGAAGTTAAGATGGGGACTGAACCTGACGTAACGGCCCCACAATTTCTCGTGTGGATGACGCTATGGGGTCGGGTATTGTGTAGGTGGGTAAGAGAAAATATTCGAGTTATGGACCAGATTAGGGGTCCATAGTGGTGAATAAAGCACCAGAACAAAAAGTAAGTTCATTGGGTGCGTAGGTAAGGTGCGGCGTGTATATTCTAGTGTTGAGCCTATTGACTAGATGTAGCTTACTAAAAGTGGAGTAAGCGGTATAATACGTTTAGCCTGTCAGTATCGGGGTCATATAGCTATGTAGGTACCGCATGGCAATGAAAGATGATTTTACAATAAAGGATTAAGAAAGTTTAGTGAACCGGGGCATGACCAATTTGGTGAGTTGGTAACTGTCTCTTTCGTTCAACTAGGTAGGAGTGGGTAATTGGTCTCTAAGGGATGTGCAGTCTACGTGTAAATATCCAAAATTCCAGAGAGAAGGTAGTAGGAGGTGGTGAAACATCCATAGTGAGGTAAAGTAGTAAGTCGCAGCTTAATTAATAAGATTGGATCTCTACGAGCTGTAACGGGGAGGGGTTTAGTTTGGACCAAGCAGTTTTGGATTTAAGGTCTAAGCAACCAATAATGGCACAATTGAGGGGGCGGCGAAAAGAATGCGGTTGAACAAGGACCTACGGTGGCTTGAGTGGCCATACACTGGCTCACTGTGGGGACCCAATTCCGGAATGAGGGGATAGTTGTTGGTCACAAAAAGTTCATGCGCTGGTAACTTCCTGTTTAGATGGCTACAAAATGGCGGGAATACAGGTGGGGGGGCAGACTCAATGCAGGGCAATACGAAAAAACTAAACTTTATGCATAAGGGGTGGGGGGAGTAAAGGGAGAAAGTGGGTAGCGGGCACCCCGGGGAGAAGGGCGCCGCAGGCTGGAAAAAAAAAAAACACGTAAAAAGAGGGGGGCGAGCTCTAAGTGAGCAGAGGGTGGTACATATACCAAAGGGTATTAGTAGACAATGAACTAGTTTACGCCGCCAAAAAGCGAGGGCGCGAACTGTTTTCTCTTCCTAGGGGGGGCGTGACAGAAAATAAGAGTGCACGAAGAGGTGGAGAGTGCTGACGCGGAAATGATCACATACAAACACTAAGAACCACTAGTTATATTAGCAAAAGGCTTTTCATGTGGCTACTGAGTATGCATACACAGTTGGAATTCATGGTGCTAAGGAGGTCACAGGAAACCTATAAGAAAAGCCCCAACCAACAGCATGGGGACATCATAATACTTGTCCATATATCTATTATTTCCCATACTACAGTGGGGTTAACCAAAAAACCGGGAAAGTAGGCGGAGATAGCCCAGGTTGGCGAATTTCTGATGCTGGTATACTAAGAAACTCCCGTAGGAAATAAGTGATAGTTCCGGGTAAGAAATAAGCACAATTTGTTGAATGTTACAAAAAACAGTAGGTTCCGGTGACAAAAAATTGTGGATAAGCTTTTTGGTATTATCATCTATGTCATTCGGGCTTTATTCGCACGAAATCGCGCTTTTTCCAAGCATTAGCTCCTAATGGCATGTGTCGGTCTTGCGAGATTCTTTTTCAACGGGGTTACGGAAAGCGGGGGGTTGCCGGTGAACGTGATTAATTTCGGGGTGAACTGAGGCAAAAACCACTGTATATAAATAAAAGTAATGCACTTAGTAGGCAGAGTCCTACTGAGGCAGGCACTCCGTTTGGGGTGGGTGACCGCAGTTATCAGGGGGCAATAAACACATAATGTAAAGGGTATGATGGGATGGAGAGGGACAGCCTTCTTGTAGATTGCAAAAGAACCGGGGGGCGCACTAAAATGAGTACACCCACCCAAGACCCAACCGTCGAAAACCCAATTATCCGTGGAGGAAAGTGAGACTGGGATCACAGCAAGAGGATTGCTGGTGCACGCAGCGGTGCGAAATTGTGGAAGGCTGTTGGGGCGGCGAATAAAGCCGGTTGGGGGTCGGGTAACTGGACTTTACACACTCGCTGTTCATAAGCGGAAATCATAATAAGCGGAATAAATAAGTTGGGGAAGAGGCCACAAAAAATTCCGGGCCAGTCCCAAGACCCTATGCCAGTGCAGGAAATCCAAGTCAAAGCATCCCCAACAGAGGCCATCTAGCCTGCTTAAAGACCTCCAGGAAGGAGACTCCACTACCTCCGGAGGAGTTTGTTCCACTGTCGAACAGCCCTTACTGTCAAGAAGGTCTTCCTAATGTTGCGGTGGAATCTCTTTTCCTGTAGCTTGCATCCATTGTTCCGGGTCCTGTTCTCTGGAGCAGCAGAAAACAAGCTTGCTTCCCTCCATCAATGTGACATCCTTTCAAATATTTAAACAGGGCTATCATATCACCTCTTAACCTTCTCTTCTCCAGGCTAAACAGCCCCAGCTCCTTGAGTCGTTTCCTCATAGGGACGGTTTCCAGACCTTTCACCATTTTAGTCGCCCTCCTCTGGACACGCGTCCAGATTCTCAATATCCTTTTGAATTGTGGTGCCCAGAACTGGACACCAATATTCCAGGTGGGGCCTGACACCAGAGCAGAATACAGTGGCCACTATTACTTCTCTTGATCTAGACACTATACTTTTATTGATGCAGCCTAGAATTGCATTGGCCTTTTAGCTGCCGCTCACACTGTTGACTCATGTTTCAACT